>NC_041383.1:562087937-562125639 GCF_002162155.2 Triticum dicoccoides | reverse complement strand
CCCCTCTAGATCTCATCTAGAGGGGGCCGGCCCCCTTCCCCCTTCCCCTATAAATAGAGGGGCAAGGGGAGGGCTGCACACCACATCCAAGGCGTAGCCCCTCCCCTCCCCAACACCTCTCCTCCTCCGTTAAGAGCTTGGCGAAGCTCTGCCGGAGTACTGACTCTCCACCACCACCACGACGTCGTGCTGCTGTTGGAGCTCTCTTCCTCAACCTCTCCCTCCTCCTTGCTAGATCAAGGCGTGGGAGACATCTCCGCTCCGTATGTGTGTTGAACACGGAGGTGCCGTCCTTTCGGCGCTAGGATCATCGGTGATTTGGGTCACGACGAGTACGACTCCATCAACCCTGTTCTCTTGAACGCTTCCGCTCGCGATCTACAAGGGTATGTAGATGCACTCCTCTCTCTCTCTCTCTCTCTCTCTCTCATTGCTAGATAACTCCATAGATTGATCTTGGTGATGCATAGAAAAATTTAAATTTTTGTTACGATCCCCAACACGGTGCCCCCTCCATATTACACACCTTAGTCATATTGTCGTAGTGCTTATGCGAAGCCCTGTGCCGGTAACTTCATCATCACCATTGCCATGCTATCGTGCTGACGGAACTCACCCTCATCCTCAACTGTATCAAGAGCACAAGGGACGTCATTGAGCTGAATGTGTGCTGAATGCGGAGGTGCCGTATGTTCGGTACTTGGATCGGTTGTATCGCGAAGACGTTCGACTAAATCAACCGCGTTACTAAACGCTTCCGCTTTTGGTCTATGAGGGTACGTGGACACACTCTCCCCTTTCGTTGTTATACATCTCCTAGATAGATCTTGCGTGTTCGTAGGAAAATTTTGAAATTACTATGTTCCCCAACAATTAGCATATGATCTTTTTCATATATTTCCTTTTCTTTTATTGAAACATTAAAGTAAAAGAAGCAAAACTCAAACTAAACTTATTATATATCTCGCACACGATTACAAGGATAGATCACTAAGCAAACTCTCGAAAAGAAAGGATCGAACTAAACTTTAATTCATCTAAAGAAAAAGATAACTATGGATCGAACTAAGAAAAGTAAAGGCAAAAGATAGTGGAGGTGATACGATACCAGGGCACCTCACCCAAGCTTGGCGAAAGCCAAGGGGAGTGACCATACCCGATGCTCTTTTCTTTTGGTGATGAAGAATTAGGTGGTGGTGATGAAGTAGTGGCAATCATGTCCTTAAGGATCAAGAGATTCTCCAGTCTATGGATGACGCTCCGGAGGAAGGTGATGTGCTCTTGATGCAGAATATTTTCACGAGTGAGTTACTTATTTTCCACCCGAACTGTTTCAATGATCCTGAAGGCTGCAATCTCAGTGGGGGTAAGATGAGCATAGTAATGTTTAAGGATATCTTCCTCTTCCTCCTCAGCAGGCAGTGCTTGCTCGATCACCGACATTGATCTCCGGTGGCCTCCTTGCCCTTGTCCTCCTTGGATGCTCCAACGGGCTCTTCACTCTTCAGCTTGATCTTCATCAACCAAGCATCCTCTTCCACATTGTTAGAGGAAGAAAAAGACATGATGCCTGTCTTAACAGATCTAACAGAAAACAGCGAGAAAAGAAAACAGGAGATTTCTCCACGATACAAAGATCAACGGCTCGGGGAGTATATAAAGTTTTTTATCTTGGGAAACAAGCAGACAGAAGAAAAACGGAGTCCGGAAGGTGCCCGTGGTGGGCACAACCCACCTGGGTGCGCCAGGCAAGCCAGGCGCACCCTGGTGTCTTGTGCCCACCAGGGTCACCTTCCTGGTAGTTTCTTATTTTCCTAATTTTCTAAATATTCCAAAACTGACAAAAAATATTTTTGCGGATTTTCGGAGTCCGTTTACTTACTGTATCATGTACCTCCTTTTTTTCACGACTCTGGAGTGTTCCAAAAGGTTTCTTTTATGTGTTCTTCCGGTGTCATAGTTTGGATAATATTGCTTTCAACATTAATGGGCGTATCTGAGATATAATGTTTTATTCGTTGCCCATTAACAACCTCCGGGTTAGTACCTTTGGCATTAATTATTATGATAGCTTCAGATCGATAAACCTCCTCGATAACATAAGGTCGTTCCTATTTGGACAAGAGTTTTCCTGCAAAGACTCTAAAATGAGAGTTGTACAAAAGAACATATTCTCCAACTTTGAACTCACGCTTTTGGATTCTTTTATCATGCCATCTTTTAACCTTTTCTTTGAATAACTTTGCATTTTCATAAGCTTGGGTCCTCCATTCATCTAATGAGCTAATATCAAATAACCTCTTTTCACCAGCAAGTTTGAAATCATAGTTGAGTTCTTTAATTTCCCAATATGCTTTATGTTCTAACTCAAGAGGCAAATGACAAGCTTTTCCATAAACCATTTTATAAGGAGACATACCCATAGGATTTTTATATGTTGTTCTATAAGCCCAAAGTGCATCATCTAGTTTCTTAGACCAATTCTTCCGGGATCTATTGACAGTTTTTTGTAGGATTAGTTTTATTTCCCTATTGCTAAGTTCAACTTGACCACTAGACTGAGGATGATAGGGTTATGCAATTATATGGTTATAATCATACTTAGCAAGCATTTTACGGAAAGCACCATGAATAAAGTGTGAACCACCGTCGGTCATTAAATATCTAGGGACTCCAAACCTTGGGAAAATAACTTCATTAAGCATTTTAATAGAGGTGTTATGATCAACACTACTAGTTGGAATAGCTTCTACCCACTTAGTAACATAATTAACAACAACCAAAATATGAGTATACCCATTAGAGGAAGGAAAAGGCCCGTGAAATCAAATCCCCACACATCAAATGGTTCAACAACAAGTGAATAATTTATAGGAATTTCTTGACGCTTACCGATATTACCTATTCTTTGACATTCATCACAAGATAAGACGAACTTATGGGCATCCTTGAAGAGAGTAGGCCAATAAAACCAAGATTGCAGTACCTTATGAGAAGTTCTGTCTCCCACATGATGTCCTCCATAAGCTTCAGAGTGACATTTTTCGTAGGATTTATTCCTATTCATGCTCAGGTACACAACATCTAATAATACCGTCTACTCCTTCTTTATAAAGATGTGGGTCATCCCAAAAGTAATGTCTTAAATCATAGAAGAATTTTTTCTTTTGTTGGTATGTAAAGCTAGGTGTTATGTATTTAGCAACAATATAATTGGCATAGTCAGCATACCAAGGTGTACTATTAGAAACATTTATTGCAGCTAACTATTCATCAGGAAAGCTATCATTAATAGGTTGTGGGTCATCAAGAATATTTTCAAGCCTAGACAGATTATTAGCCACGGGGTTCTCTACTCCTTTTCTATCAGTGATGTGCAAATCAAATTCTTGTAGTAGAAGAACCCACCTAATGAGTATAGGTTTAGCATCTTTCTTTTCAATAAGATTTTTATAGCAGCATGATCGGTGTGAACGGTCACTTTGGAATCAACAATGCAATATATAAATTTATCACAAGCAAACACCACTACTAAGAATTATTTTTCAGTAGTAGCATAATTTCGTTGAGCACTGTCTAGAAATTTGCTAGAATAGTGGATAACATTTAATTTCTTATCAACTCTTTGTCCTAGAACAACACCAACAGCATAATCACTAGCATCACACATAATCTCAAAAGGCAAGTTCCAATCAGGTGGTTGAACAACATGTGTAGAAATTAAGGATTTCCTGAGTGTTTCGAAGGCTTCCAAACAATCATCATCAAAAACAAAAGGAATATTCTTTTGCAATAGATTTGTAAGAGGCCTAGAAATTTTAGAAAAGTCTTTGATAAATCTCCTATAGAAACCAGCATGACCAAGGAAACTATGAATACCTTCGATATCTTTAGGACATGACACTTTCTCAATTGCATCAACCTTGGCTTTGTCCACTTCAATACCTCTTTCAGAAATTTTATGGCCCAAAACAATACATTCGTTAACCATAAAGTGGCACTTCTCCCAATTCAAGACAAGATTTGTTTGCTCACATCTCTACAAAACTCGATAAAGATTGCTTAAACAATCATCAAAAGACTTCCCATAAACAGAAAAGTCATGCATGAAAACCTCAACAATCTTTTCACAAAAATCAGAGAATATAGCAGTCATACATCTTTGAAAGGTAGTAGTTGCATTACAAAGACCAAAAGGCATATGTCTATAAGCATAAGTTCCAAAAGGGCAAGTAAAAGTGGTATTTTCTTGATCAAGTTGAGAAACATATATTTCTGGAAAACCTGAATATCCATCAAGAAAGCAAAAATGTGTGTGCTTAGATAATATTTCTAGCATTTGATCAATAAAAGGCAGAGGGTAATGATCTTTTCTAGTTGCTTTGTTTAATTTTCTAAAATCAATTACCATTCTATAGCCCGTGAACAGGACTTACCCATCTACTATCAGTGAACAGGACTTACCCATCTACTATCAGTGAACAGTGCTTAGTTCATTCTTATCCTTAGGGACAACAATAATACCACCCTTCTTAGGGACACAGTGAACAGGACTTACCCATCTACTATCAGCTATAGGATAGATTATACCTGCTTCCAGAAGTTTCAATATTTCCGTTCTTACCACTTCTTTCATCTTCGGATTTAATCGACATTGGTGATCAACAACGGGTTTAGCCTCAGGTTCCATATTAATCTTGCGCTCGCATGGAGTGGGACTAATGCGTTTAAGATCATCAAGAGTATATCCAATAGCAGCTCGGTGCTTCCTTAGAAATTTCAATAATCTTTTTTCTTCATTATCTGAAAGGTTAGCACTAATAATAATAGGATATATCTTTTTCTCATCAAGATAAGCATATTTCAAAGTGTCTGGAAATTGTTTTAATTCAAACACAGGATCAACTTTAGGTGGAGGAGGACCTCCTAGAGTTTCATTAAGCAGATTGTGTTTAAGCAGAGGTTGTTGTTCAAACAAGATTCTATCAATTTTATTTCTTTTACGCATATGCAAATAATTTTCATGGTCTAGCAAATATTGTTCTAAAGGATCAGTAGGAGGTACAATAATAGAAGCAATACCAATAATTTCATCCTTACTGGGCAAATCTTTCTTATGAGGTTTATACTAAACTTAGAAAAGTTAAACTCATGAGATTCATCACCAAAACTATTACCGACAGTTTGTTTCTCACAATATATTTTAGCATTAACGGTATTCAAGAAAGGTCTACCAAAGATAATGGGACAAAAGTCATCTTGTGGGGAACCAAGAACAAGAAAATCAATAGGGTATTTTATTTTCCCACACAAGAATTCAACATCTTAACAATCCCAATTGGTGATATAGTATCTCTATTAGCAAGCTTAATAGTAACACCTATGCCTTCTATTTCAGTGGGTGCTATATCATTCATAATTTCTTGATATAAGGAAAAATGAATAGCACTCACACTAGAACCTATGTCACATAAACCATGATAACAGTGATCTCCTATCTTAACTGAGACAACATGCATGCCAACAACAGGTCTATGTTTATCTTTTTCATCAGGTTGCAATTCTAGCAGCTTCAACACATAAGTAAATAACATGCCCATCAATATTACCGACCATGAGATACTTAACCATAGCAACACTAGGTTCAAATTTAATTTGTTCAGCTGGTTTATGTGTTCTAATATAACTCTTGTTGACCATAATTGCAACTTTAGCATGTTCCTTCATCCTAACAGGGAAAGGTGGTTTTTCAATACAAGCAGTGGGAACAACTGGGTCAACATTATAAATAATAGTTTCTTCTTTAGATTTTACTGGTTCTTTAATTTCTTATTTAATTGGTGGGTGATATTTGAACCACTTCTCCATAGGAAGATCAACTTGGGTAGCAAAGATTCACAAAAGGAAGCTACTATCTCAGAGTCAAGTCCATATTTAGTGCTAAACCTTTGAAACACATCGGTTTTCATAAAATATTTAACACAATTAAACTTAGGCTCAATACCGGACTCTTTACCTTCGTCGAGTTCCCAATCTTCAGAGTTGCATTTAATTCTATCTAAAAGACCTCACCGGAATTCAATAGTCTTGTTCATAAAAGAACCGGTACAAGAAGTATCGAGCATGAATTATTCATTACAAGAAAACTGAGCATAAAAATTCTGAATAATAATTTCTCTTGAGAGCTCATGATTGGGGCATGAATATAACATTGACTTAAGCCTCCCCCAAGGTAAAGCGATACTTTCTCCTTCAAGAGGCCAAAAATTATATATATAATTCAGACAACAACGAACAAGATGCATAGGATAATTTTTTTGATGGAATTCCAATTTCAACCCATTCCAGTTCCAAGATCCAATATCATTGCATAGCCTATACCATGTAAATGCCTTTCCCTTCAAATATAAAGGGAAAACCTTCTTCTTAGCTTCATCTCCGGGTAAACCTGCAAGCTTAAACAATCCACAAATTTCATCCACATATATCAAGTGCATATCAGGATGTTCGGTTCCATCTCCTGCATAAGGATTGGCTAGCTGTTGTTCTACCATACCCGAAGGAATGTCATATTCAATATTTTAAGTAGGTGCAGTAGGTTGAGGGGTAGCTAATTGTGGTTCCGGTCGAGGTGATGATACCCCGAACAAACCCCTCAAAGGATTGTTTTCCATAGTAACAAGTGACAGTAAATTTCAGCACGTAGTAATAATTTTTCCTTACCAATTTCCACTTACCAAGAGCGCTTCACTCCCCAGCAATGGCGCCAGAAAATATCCTTGATAACCCACTAGTATATGAGATCAATTGTAGTCTTTTCGATAAGTAAGAGTGTCGAACCCAACGAGGAGCAAAAGGAAATGACAAGTAGTTTTCAGCAAGGTAATGTCTGCAAGTGCTGAAATTGTAAGTAACGGATTAGTTTGATAGCAAGATAATTTGTAACGAGCAAATAATGGTAGTAGTAACAAAGTGTAGCAAGGTAGCCCAATCCTTTTGAAGCAAAGGACAGGCCAAAACGGTCTCTTATGATAAGCAAAGTGTTCTTGAGGGTACACAGGAATTTCATCTAGTCACTTCCATCATGTTAGTTTGATTTGTGTTCGCTACATTGATAATTTGGTATTGAAGGAAATATGCCCTAGATGCAATAATAAAGTTATTATTTATTTCCTTATTTCATGATAAATGTTTATTATTCATGCTAGAATTGTATTAATCGTAAAGTTAGTACATGTGTGAATACATAGACAAACAGAGTGTCACTAGTATGCCTCTACTTGACTAACTCGTTGAATCAAATATGGTTAATTTTCCTAGCCATAGACATGAGTTGTCATTTGATAGCGGGATCACATCATTAGATAATGATGTGATTGACTTGACCCATTCCGTTAGCTTAGCACTTGATCGTTTAGTATGTTGCTATTGCTTTCTTCATGACTTATACACGTTCCTATGACTATGAGATTATGCAACTCCCGAATACCGGAGGAACACTTTGTGTGCTACCAAATGTCACAACTTAACTGGGTGATTATAAATGTGCTCTACAGGTTTCTCCGACGGTGTTTGTTGAGTTGGCATAGATCAAGATTAGGATTTGTAACTTCGATTGTCGGAGAGGTATCTCTGGGCCCTCTCGGTAATGCACATCACCATAAGCCTTGCAACCAATATGAATAATGAGTTAGTTACGAGATGATGCATTACAGAACAAGTAAAGAGACTTGCCGATAACGAGACTAAACTACGTATTGAGATACCGACGATCAAATCTCGGGCAAGTAACATACCGATGATAAAGGGAACAACGTATGTTGTTATGCGGTTTGGCTGATAAAGATCTTCGTAGAATATGTGGTAGCCAATAGGAGCATCTAGGTTCCGCTATTGGTTATTGGCCGGAGACATGTCTCGGTCATGTCTACATAGTTCTCCACCCTGTAGGGTTCGCACGCTTAACTTTCGGTGACGATCGTATTATGAGTTTATGTGCTTTGATATACCGAAGGTAGTTCGGTGTCCCGGATATGATCACGGACATAACGAGGAGTCTCGAAATGGTCGAGACATAAAGATCAATATATTGGATGACTATGTTTGGACTTTGGAAGGGTTCCGAGTGAGTTTGGACAAATACCGGAGTGCCGGGGGGGTTACCGGAACACCCCGAGGAGTGTAGTGGGCCTCATGTGCCTTGGTGGAGAGAGGAAGGGGTGGCCAAGGCAGGAAATGCGCCCCCTCCCCCTCTAGTCCGAATTGGAAAAGGAAGGGGGGGCGGTGCCCCCTTTTTTCCTTCCCCCTCTCTCCTCCTTCCTTCCCTCCTACTCCTACTCTTGGAAGGGGTGGAATCCCACTCCCGGTGGGAGTAGGACTCCCCTTGGGGTGCGCCTAGGAGGCCAGGCTCCTCCCCCTCCTCCACTCATTTATATACGAGGGAAGGGGGCACCCCATAGACACACAAGTTGATCATTGATCTCTCTTAGCCATGTGCGGTGCCCCCACCACCATAATCCACCTTGGTTATATCATTGCGGTGCTTAGGCGAAGCCCTGTGTCGGTAGCATCATCATCACCGTCATCACGCTGTCGTGCTGACGAAACTCTCCCTCAACACTTTGCTGGATCGGAATTCATGGGACGTCACCGAGATGAACGTTTGCAGATCGCGGAGGTGCCGTACATTCGGTACTGGGACCGGTCGATCATGAAGACATACGACTACATCAACCACGTTGTAATAACACTTCCGTTTTTGGTCTACGAGGGTACGTGGACAACACTCTTCTCTCTCGTTGCTATGCATCACCATGATCTTGCGTGTGCGTAGGATTTTTTTTTGAAATTACTATGTTCCCCAATAGTGGTATCAGAGCCGGGTTTATGCGTAGATGTTATATGCACGAGTAGAACACAAGTGAGTTGTGGGCGATAATATTCATACTGCTTACCAGCATTTCATACTTTGATTTGGCGGTATTGTTGGATGAAGAGGCCCGAGCCGACATTACGCATACGCTTACGCGAGACTTGTTCTACCGACGTGCTTCGCACACAGGTGGCTGGCGGGTGTCAGTTTCTCCAACTTTAGTTGAATCGAGTGTGGCTATGCTCGGTCCTTTTTGAAGCTTAAAACAACACATACTTGACGAAAAATCGTTGTGGTTTTGATGCGTAGGTAAGAACGGTTCTTGCTTAGCCCGTAGCAGCCACGTAAAACTTGCAATAACAAAGTAGAGGACGTCTAACTTGTTTTTGCAGGGCATGTTGTGATGTGATATGGTCAAGACATGATGCTAAATTTTATTGTATGAGATGATCATGTTTTGTAACAGAGTTATCGGCAACTGGCAGGAGCCATATGGTTGTCGCTTTATTGTATGCAATGCAACCGCGCTGTAATTGTTTTTACTTTATCACTAGGCGGTAGCGATAGTCGTAGAAACAATAGTTGGTGAGACAACAACGATGCTATGATGGAGATCAAGGTGTCACGCCGGTGACGATGGTGATCATGACGGTGCTTTGGAGATGGAGATCAAAGGCACAAGATGATGATGGCCATATCATATCACTTATATTGATTGCATGTGATGTTTATCCTTTATGCATCTTATTTTGCTTAGTTCGATGGTAGCATTATAAGATGATCTCTCACTAAATTTCAAGGTATAAGTGTTCTCCCTGAGTATGCACCGTTGCGACAGTTCTTCGTGCTGAGACACCACGTGATGATCGGGTGTGATAGGCTCTACATTCACATACAACGGGTGCAAGCCAGTTTTGCACATGCAGAATAGTCAGGTTAAATTTGACGAGCCTAGCATATGCAGATATGGCCTCGGAACACTGGAGACCGAAAGGTCGAGGGTGAATCATATAGTAGATATGATCAACATAGTGATGTTCACCATTGAAAACTACTCCATCTCACGTGATGATCAGACATGGTTTAGTTGATTTCAATCACGTGATCATTTAGATGACTAGAGGGATGTCTATCTAAGTGGGAGTTCTTAAGTAATATGATTAATTGAACTTTAATTTATCATGAACTTAGTCCTGGTAGTATTTTGCAAATTATGTTGTAGATCAATAGCTCTCGTTATAGCTTCCCTATGTTTTTATATGTTCCTAGAGAAAACTAAGTTGAAAGATGATAGCAGCAATGATGCGGACTGGGTCCTAATCTGAGGTTTATCCTCAATGCTGCACAGAAGAATTATGTCCTTGATGCACCGCTAGGTGACAGACCTATTGCAGGAGCAGATGCAGACGTTATGAACGTTTGACTAGATCAATATGATGACTACTTGATAGTTTAGTGCACCATGCTTAAGGGCTTAGAATCAGGATTTTAAAGACGTTTTGAACGTCATGGGCCATATGAGATGTTCCAAGAGTTGAAGTTAATATTTCAAGCAAATACCCGAGTTGAGAGACATGAAGTCTCTAACAAGTTCTATAGCTAAAAGATGGAGGAGAATAGCTCAAGCAGTGAGCATGTGCTCAGATTTTCTGGGTACTACAATCACTTGAATCAAGTGGGAGTTAATCTTCCAGATAAGATAGTGATTGACAGAGTTCTCTAGTCACCCCCACCAAGTTACTAGAACTTCGTGATGAACTATATTGTGCAAGGGATGACGAAAACGAATCCCGAGCTCTTCATGCTACTGAAATCGACGAAGGTAGAAGTCAAGAAAAGAGCATCAAGTGTTGATGATTGATAAGACCACTTGTTTCAAGAAAAGGGCAAAGGTAAAGAAAGGGAACTTCAAGTAGAATGGCAAGCAAGTTGTCGCTCCCGTGAAGAAGCCCAAAGCTGGACCAAAGCCTGAAACTGAGTGTTTCTACTGCAAGGGAAATGGTCACTGGAAGCGGAAATGCTCTGAATATTTGGTGGATAAGAAGGATGGAAAAGTGAACAAGGGTATATTTGATATACATGTTATTGATGTGTACCTTACTAGTGTTTATAGTAGCCCCTAAGTATTTGATACTTGTTCCGATGCTAATATTAGTAACTCGAAATAGGAGTTACAGAATAAACATAAACTAGTTGAGGGTGAAGTGACGATGTGTGTTGGAAGTGGTTCCAAGATTGATATGATCATCATCGCACACTCCCTATACTTTCGAGATTAGTGTAGAACCTAAATGAATGTTATTTGGTGTTTGCATTGAGCATAAATATGATTAGATCATGTTTATTGCGATACGGTTATTCATCTAAGACAGAGAATAAATTGTTATTTTGTTTACATGAATAAAACCCTCTATGGTCATGCACCCAATGTTGATGGTTTATTGAATCTTGATCGTAGTAATACACATATTCATAATATTGATGCCAAAATATCCAAAGTTGATAATGATAGTGCAACATATTTGTGGCACTGCCGTTAGGGTCATATCGGTGTAAAGCGCATGAAGAAACTCCATAAAGATGGATTTTTGTAATCACTTGATTATGAATCATTTGATGCTTGCGAACCGTGCCTTATGGGCAAGATGACTAAAACTCTGTTCTCTGGATCAATGGAACGAGCTAGTGACTTATTGGAAATAATACATACCGATGTATGCGGTCCAATGAGTGTTGTTGCTCGTGGCAGGTATCGTTATTTTCTAACCTTCACAGATGATTTGAGCAGATATGGGTATATCTACTTAATGAAACGCAAGTCTGCAACATTTGAAAAGTTCAAAGAATTTCAGAGTGAAGTGGAGAATCATCGTAACAAGAAAACAAAGTTTCTACGATCTGATCGTAGAGGAGAATATTACAAGTTTGGCCTTCATATAAAACAATGTGGAATAGTTTCACAGCTCACGCCACTTGGAACACCACAGCGTTATGGTGTGTCCGAATGTTGTAACCACACTTTATTGGATATTGTGCAATCTATGATATCTCTTATCGGTTTACCACTATCGTTTTGGGGTTATGCATTAGAGACAGTTGCATTCACTTTAAAAGGGCACCATCAAAATCCGTTGAGATGACGCCTTATGAACTATGGTTTGGCAAGAAACCAAAGTTGTCGTTTCTTAAAATTTGGGGCTGTGATGCTTATGTGAAAAAGCTTCAACCTGATAAGCTCGAACCCAAATCGGAGAAGTGCGTCTTCATAGGATACCCAAAGGAAATTGTTGGGTACACCTTCTATCTCAGATCTGAAGGCAAAATCTTTGTTGCTAAAAATGGATCCTTTCTAGAGAAGGAGTTTCTCTCGAAAGAAGTGAGTGGGAGGAAAGTAGAACTTGATGAGGTAACCATACCTGCTCCCTTATTGGAAAGTAGTACATCACAGAAATCAGTTCCTATGATCCCTACACCAATTAGTGAAGAAGCTGATGATAATGATCATGAAACTTCGGATCAAGTTACTACCGAACCTCGTAGGTCAACGAGAGTAAGATCCGCACCAGAGTGGTACGATAATCCAATTCTGGAGGTCATGTTACTTGACCATGACGAACCTACGAACTTTGAGGAAGCGATGATGAGCCCAGATTCCGCGAAGTGGCTTGAGGCCATGAAATCTGAGATGGGATCCATGTATGAGAACAAAGTGTGGACTTTGGTGGATTTGCCTGATGATCGGCAAGCCATTAAGAATAAATGGATCTCCAAGAGGAATATGAACACTGATAGTAGTGTTACTATCTACAAAGCTTGACTTGTCACAAAAGGTTTTCGACAAGTTCAAGGAGTAGACTACGATGAGACTGTCTCACCCGTAGCGATGCTTGAGTCTGTCCAAATCATGTTAGCAATTGCTGCATTTTATGATTATGAAATTTGGCAAATCGATGTCAAAACTGCATTCCTGAATGGATTTCTGGAAGAAGAGTTGTATATTATGCAACCAGAAGGTTTTGTCAATCCAAAGGGTGCTAACAAAGTGTGCAAGCTCCAGCGATCCATTTATGGACTGGTGCAAGCCTCTCAGAGTTGGAATAAATTCTTTGATAGTGTGATCAAAGCATATGGGTTTATACAGAGTTTTGGAGAAGCCTATATTTACAAGAAAGTGAGTGGGAGCTCTATAGCATTTCTAATATTATATGTGGATGACATATTGTTGATTGGAAATGATATAGAATTTCTGGATAGCATAAAGGGATACTTGAATAAGAGTTTTTCAATGAAAGACCTTGGCGAAGCTGCTTACATATAGGGCATCAAGATCTATAAAGATAGATCAAGACACTTGATAAGATTTTTCAATGAGTAAATACCTTGACAAGTTTTTGAAAGAGTTCAAAATGGATCAGTCAAAGAAGGAGTTCATGTCTGTATTACAAGGTGTAAAGTTGAGTAAGACTCAAAGCCCGACCATGGGAGAAGATAGAAAGAGAATGGAAGTCATTCCCTATGCCATGGTCATAGGTTCTATAGAGTATGATGTACTGTGTACCAGACCTATTGTGTACCTTGCCATGAGTTTGGCAAGGGAGTACAATAGTGATCTCAGAGTAGATCACTGGACATCAGTCAAAATTATCCTTAGTGAGGACTAAGGAAATGTTTCTCGGTGATGGGGGTGATAAAGAGTTTGTGGTAAAGAGTTACGTCGATGCAAGCTTTTACACCGATCCAGGTGACTCTAAGTCTCAATCTGGATGCATATTGAAAGTGGGAGCGATTAGCTAGAGTAGCTCTATGCAGAGCATTGTAGACATAGAATATTTGCAAAATACATACGGCTCTGAATGTGGCAGACCCATTGACTAAACTTCTCTCACAAGCAAAAAATGATCACACCTTAGTACTCTTTGGGTGTTAATCACATGGAGATGTGAACTAGATTACTGACTCTAGTAAACATTTTGAGTGTTGGTCACATGGCGATGTGAACTATGGGTGTTAATCACATGATGATGTGAACTATTGGTGTTAAATCACATAGCGATGTGAACTAGATTATTGACCCTAGAGGCAATAATAAAGTTATTATTTATTTCCTTATTTCATGACAAATGTTTATTATTCATGCTAGAATTGTATTAAACGAAAACTTAGTACATGTGTGAATACATAGACAAACATAGTGTCACTAGTATGCCTCTACTTGACTAGCTCGTTGAATCAAAGATGGTTAGGTTTCCTAGCCATATACATGAGTTGTTATTTGATTAACGGGATCACATCATTAGAGAATGTGTTGGAAATATGCCCTAGAGGCAATAATAAAATTATTATTATTATATTTCCTTGTTCATGATAATTGTCTATTGTTCATGCTATAATTGTATTAATTGGAAACCATAATACATGTGTGAATACATAGACCACAATATTTCCCTAGTGAGCCTCTAGTTGACTAGCTCGTTGATCAATAGATGGTTATGGTTTCCTGACCATGGACATTGGATATCATTGATAACGGGATCACATCATTAGGAGAATGATGTGATGGACAAGACCCAATTCTAAGCATAGCACAAGATCGTGTAGTTTGTTTGCTAAAAGCTTTTCTAATGTCAAGTATCATTTCCTTAGACCATGAGATTGTGCAACTCCCGGATACCGTCGGAATGCTTTGGGTGTACCAAACATCACAACATACCTGGGTGGCTATAAAGGTACACTACAGGTATCTCTGAAAGTGTGTGTTGGGTTGACACAAATTGAGACTGGAATTTGTCACTCCGTATGACGGAGAGGTATCTCTGGGCCCACTCGGTAATGCATCATCATAATGAGCTCAATGTGACTAAGTAGTTAGTCGCGGGATAATGCATTACAGAACGAGTAAAGTGACTTGCCGGTAATGAGATTGAACAAGGTATTGGGATACCGACGATCGAATCTCGGGCAAGTAACATATCGATTAACAAAGGGAATTGTATATGGGATTGATTGAATCCCCGACATCGTGGTTTATCTGATGAGATCATCGTGGAACATGTGGGAGCCAACATGGGTATCCAGATCCCGCTGTTGGTTATTGTCCAGAGAGTTGTCTCGGTCATGTCTGCATGATTCCCGAACCCATAGTGTCTACACACTTAAGGTTCGGTGACGCTAGAGTTGTTATGGGAATTAGTGTGCATTTACCGAATGTTGTTCGGAGTCCCAAATGAGATCCCGGACGTCACGAGGAGTTCCAGAATGGTCCGGAGGTAAAGATTTATATATGGGAAGTCCTATTTTGGCCACCGGAAATGTTCGGGATTTTTCGGTATTGTACCGTGAAGGTTCTAGAAGGTTCCGGAGTGGGGCCCACCTGCATGGGGGGACCCACATGAACGTGGGTAGTGGGGGAAAGTCCCCACACCCTTGGTCAAGGCGCACCAAGATCCCCCTTAGAAGGAATAAGATCATATCCCGAAGGGATAAGATCAAGATCCCTAAAAAGGGGGATACCAATCGGTGGGGAAGGGAAATGATGGGATTTCTTTCCTCCCACCTTTGCAAACGCCCCAATGGACTTGGAGGGCAAGAAACCAGCCCCCTCCACCCCTGTATATAGTGGGGAGGCGCATGGGAGCTTCTCCCTTGCCCCTGGCGCAGCCCTCCCGCTCTCCAACTCCACCTCCTCCTCAGTAGTGCTTGGCGAAGCCCTGCCGAAGAACTGCAAGATCCACCACCACGCCGTTGTGCTGCCAGAGCTCTTCCTCAACTTCTCCTCTCCCCTTACTGGATCAAGAAGGAGGAGACGTCCCTGGGTTGTACGTGTGTTGAACGCGAAGGTGCCGTCCGTTCGGCGTTAGATCGGATCTTCCGCGATTTGAATCGCCGCGAGTACGACTCCCTCATCCGCGTTCTAGTGACGCTTCTGCTTAGCGATCTTGAAAGGTATGAAGTTGCTCATCCTCTCCCTCTCTTGTTTCCAAAACCTCCATAGATTGATCTTGGTGATGCGTAGAAAATTTTGAATTATTGCTACGTTCCCCAACAGTGGCATCAGAGCTAGGTCTATGCGTAGATTCTATGCACAAGTAGAACACAAAGTAGTTGTGGGCGATGATTTTCTCAATTTGCTTACCGTTACTAGTCTTATCTTGATTCGGCAGCATTGTGGGATGAAGCGGCCCGGACCGACCTTACATGTACGCTTACGTGAGACAGGTTCCACCGACTGACATGCACTTGTTGCATAAGGTGGCTAGCGGGTGTCTGTCTCTCTCACTTTAGACGGATCGGATTCGATGAAGAGGGTCCTTATGAAGGGTAAATAGCAATTGGCATATCAGTGTTGTGGCTTTTGCGTAGGTAATAAACGTTCTTGCTAGGAACCCATAGCAGCCACGTAAAATATGCAACAACAATTAGAGGACGTCTAACTTGTTTTTGCAGTGTATGCTATGTGATGTGATATGGCCAAAAGGATGTGATGAATTACATATGTGATGTATGAGATTGATCATGTTCTTGTAATAGGAATCACGACTTACATGCCGATGAGTATGATAATCGGCAGGAGCCATAGGAGTTGTCTTAATTTATTGTATGACCTGTGTGTTAATGCAAACGCCATGTAATTACTTTACTTTATTGCTAACCATTAGCCATAGTAGTAGAAGTAATAGTTGGCGAGACAACTTCTTGAAGACACAATGATGGAGATCATGGTGTCATGCCGGTGACGAAAGTGATCATGCCGCGCCTCAAAGATGGAGATCAAAGGCGCAAGATGATATTGGCCATATCATGTCACTTTATGATTTGCACGTGATGTTTGTCATGTTTACATCTTATTTGCTTAGAACAACGACAACATAAATAAGATGATCCCTCACTAAAATTTCAAGAAAGTGTCCCCCCTAACTGTGCACCGTTGTGAAAGTTCATTGTTTCGAAGCATTACGTGATGATCGGGTGTGATAGATTCTAATGTTCGCATACAACGGGTGTTAGCCATATTTACACATGCAAAACACTTAGGTTGACTTGATGAGCCTAGCATGTACAGACATGGCCTCGGAGCACAAGAGACCAAAAGGTCGAACATGAGTCGTATAGTGGATACGATCAACATGAAGATGTTCACCGATGATGACTAGTCCGTCTCGCGTGATGATCGGACACGGCCTAGTTGACTCGGATCATGTATCACTTAGATGACTAGAGGGATGTCTGTCTGAGTGGGAGTTCATTAAATAATTTGATTAGATGAACTTAATTATCATGAACATAGTCAAAAGGTCTTTGCAAATTATGTCGTAGCTTACGCTTTAGTTCTACTGTTTTAGATATGTTCCTAGAGAAAAAAATTAGTTGAAAGTTGACAGTAGCAATTATTCGGACTGGGTCCGTAAACTAAGGATTGTCCTCATTTTCTGCATAGAAGGATTATGTCCTTAATGCACCGCTCGGTGTGCTGAACCTCGAGTGTTGTCTGTGGATGTTGCAAACATCTGACATACACGTTTTGATGACTATGTGATAGTTCAATGTGTAATGTTAAACGGTTTAGAATTGAGGCGCCGAAGACATTTTTGAAACGTCGCAGAACATATGAGATGTTCCAAGGGCTGAAATTGGAATTTCAGGCTAGTGCCCACGTCAAGAGGTTAGAGACCTCGACAAGTTTCTTAGCCTGCAAACTGAGGGAGAAAAGCTCAATTATTGAGCATGTGCTCAGATTGTCTGAGTACTACAATCTCTTGAATCGAGTGGGAGTTAATCTTCCTGATGATATAGTGATGGTTCTCCAAAGTCACTACCACGAAGCTACTAGAGCTTCATGATGAACTATAACATATCAGGGATAGATATGATGATCCTTGAGTTATTCGTGATGTTTGACACCGCGAAAGTAGAAATCAAGTAGGAGCATCAATTGTTGATGGTTTGTAAAACCGCTAGTTTCAAGAAGGGCAAGGGCAAGAAGGGATACTTCATGAAACTGCAAATCAGTTCTGCTCTAGTGAAGAAACCCAAGGTTGAACCCAAACCCGAGACTAAGTGCTTCTGTAATGAGGGGAACGGTCACTGAAGGAGAACTACCCTAGATACTTGGTAGATGAGAAGGCTGGCAAGGTCGACAGAAATATATTGGATATAAATTGTATTAATGTGTACTTTACTAGTGCTCCTAGTAGCACCAGGGTATTGGATACCGGTTCAGTTGCTAAGAGTTACTAACTCGAAATAAAAAGCTACGGAATAAACTGAGACTAGCTAAAGGCGAGATGACGATATGTGTTGGAAGTGTTTCCAAGGTTGATGTGATCAAACATCGCATGCTCCCTCTACCATCGGGTTTGGTGTTTGTGTTGAGCATAGACATGATTGGATTATGTTTATCGCAATACGGTTATTCATTTAAGGAGAGTAATGGTTACTCTGTTTATTTGAATAATACCTTCAATGGTCTTGCATCGAAAATGAATGGTTTATTGAATCTCGATCGTAGTGATACACATGTTCGTGCCAAAAGATATAAGATAGTAATGATAGTACCACATACTTTGTGGCACTACCATTTGAGTCATATTGGTATAAAACGCATGAAGAAGCTCCATGTTGATGGACCTTTGGACTCACTCATTTTTTGAAAAGATTGAGACATGCGAATCATGTCTATTGGTATATACGCATGAAGAAACTCCATGCCGATGGATCGTTTGGACTCACCTGATTTTGAATCACTTGAGACATGCAAATCATACCACATGGGCAAGATGACTGAAAGGCCTCGTTTTCAGTGAGATGGAACAAGAGAGCAACTTGTTGGAAGTAATACATTTGATGTGTGCAATCCGATGAGTGCCGAGGCACGCAGTGAATATCATTATGCTCTTACTTCATAGATGAGTTGAGTAGATTCTAAGTATATTTACTTGATGAAACACAAGTCTGAATTATTGAAAGGTTCAAGTAATTTTAGAGTGAAGATGAAGATTGTCGTGAAAATAGGATAAATGTCTATGATATGATCATAGAGATGAATATCTGAGTTGCGATTTTGGTACAAAATTAAGACATTATGGAAATTGTTTCACAACTAATACCGCCTGGAACACCATAGTGTGATGGTGTGTCCAGACATCATAGCTGCACCCTATTGGATGTGGTGCATACCATGATGTCTCTTATCGAATTACCTCTATCGTTTATGGGTTAGGCATTAGAGACAACCGCATTCACTTTAAATAGGATACCACGTAACTCCGTTGAGATGACACCGTATGAACTATGGTTTAGAGAAACCTAAGCTGTCGTTTCTTGAAAGTTTGGGGCTGCGACGCTTATGTGAAAAGGGTTTTAGCCTGATAAGCTCGAACCCAAAGCGGATAAATGCATCTTCATAGGACACCCAAAACAGTTGGATATACCTCCTATTTCAGATCCAGAAGCAAAAGTGATTGTTTCTAAAAATGGGTCCTTTCTCGAGGAAAAGTTTCTCTTGAAAGAATTGAGTGGGAGGATGGTGGAGATTTGATGAGGTTATTGAACCATCACTTCAACCAGTGTGTAGCAGGGCACAGAAAGTTTTCCTGTGGCGCCTACACCAGTTGAAGTGGAAGCTGATGATAGTGATCATGAAACTTTGGATCAAGTCACTACCAAAACTCGTAGGTCGACGAGGATACGTACTACTTTAGAGTGGTACATAATCCTGTCTTGGAGGTCATGTTGCTAGACAATAATGAACCTACGAGCTATGGAGAAGCGATGGTGGGCCCGAATTCTGAGGAATGGCTCAAGGCCATAAAATCCGAGAGAGGATCCGTGTATGAAAAGAAAGTATAGACTTTGGGAGAACTACTTGATGGTCGTAAAGCTGTTGGGTACAGATGGATTTTAAAAGGAAGGCGGACAATGATGGTAAGTATCACCATTAAGAAAGCCCGACTTGTCGCTAAGATGTTTTATGACAAGTTCAAGGAGTTGACTACGATGAGACTTTCTCACTCGTAGCGATGCTAAGAGTCTGTTGGAATTATATTAGCAGTTACTGCATTATTTATGAAGTCTTGCAGATAGAATGTCAAAACATTGTTTCCTCGACAATTTTCTTAAGGAAAGGTTGTATATGATACAACCAGAAGGTTTTGTCAATCCTATAAGATGCTAACAAGTATGCAAAGCTCCAGCAATCCTTCTAAGGACATGAGTAAGCATCTTAGAGTTAGAATATACGCTTTGATGAGATGATCAAAGATTTTGGGTTTATACAAAGTTTATGAGAAACTTGTATTTCCAAAGAAGTGAGTGGGAGCACTGTAGAATTTCTGATGAGTATATGTTGTTAACATATTGTTGATCAGAAATGATGTAGAATTTCTGGAAAGCATATAGGGTTATTTGAAAAGTGTTTTTCAATGGAAAACCTGGATTAAGCTACTTGAACACTGAGCATCAAGATCTATAAGGATAGATCAAAAAACACTTGATAGTACTTTCAAATGAACACACACCGTGACAAGATTCTGAAGGAATTCAAAATAGATCGGCAAAGAAGAAGAAGGCCTAGGGTTATCTATTGAAAACCATGCATGCCCAGATCTATTACAAAAGTTGGAAAAACACAATGGCCAAATGCACTTATTTTCAAAGAAGAATGAGGCAATCGATCATCCGGACGAAGGAGTTCTTGGCTGTGTTATAAGGTGTGAGTATTGAGTAAGACTCAAGACCTGACCACGGCAGAAGAGAGAGAAAGGACGAAGGTCGTCCCCTATGCTTTAGACGTAGGCTCTACAGTATGCTATGCTGTGTACCGCACCTGAAGTGTGCCTTGCCATGAGTCAGTCAAGGGGTACAAGAGTGATCCAGGTATGGATCACAGGACAAGGGTCAAAGTTATCCTTAGTAACTAGTGGACTAAGGAATTTTTCTCGATTATGGAGGTGGAAAAAGAGTTCGTCGTAAAGGGTTACGTTGATGCAAACTTTGACACTAATTTGGATGACTCTGAGTAGTAAAACCGGATTCGTATAGTAGAGCAGTTATTTGGAATAGCCCCAAATAGCGTGTGGTAGCTGCATCTACAAGATGACATAGAGATTTGTAAAGCACACATAGATCTGAAAGGTTCAGACCTGTTGACTAATAACCTCTCTCACAAGCAAGATATGATCAAACCCCATGGGTGTTTGATTCATTACAATCACATAGTGATGTGAACTAGATTATTGACTCTAGTGCAAGTGGGAGACTGTTGGAAATATGCCCTAGAAGCAATAATAAAATGATTATTATTATATTTCCTTGTTCATGATAATTGTCTATTGTTCATGCTATAATTGTATTAACTGGAAACCGTAATACATGTGTGAATACATAGACCACAACATGTCCCTAGTGAGCCTCTAGTTGACTAGCTCGTTGATCAATAGATGGTTATGGTTTCCTGACCATGGACATTGGATGTCATTAATAACGGGATCACATCATTAGGAGAATGATGTGATGGACAAGACCCAATCCTAAGCATAGCACGAGATCGTGTAGTTTGTTTGCTAAAAGCTTTTCTAATGTCAAGTATCATTTCCTTAGACCATGAGATTGTGCAACTCCCGGATACCGTAGGAATGCTTTGGGTGTACCAAATGTCACAACGTAACTGGATGGCTATAAAGGTACACTACAGGTATCTCCGAAAGTGTTTGTTGGGTTGGCACGAAACGAGACTGGAATTTGTCACTCCGTATGACGGAGAGGTATCTCTGGGCCCACTCGGTAATGCATCATCATAATGAGCTCAATGTGACTAAGTAGTTAGTCGCGGGATCATGCATTACGGAATGAGTAAAGTGACTTGCCGGTAACGAGATTGAACGAGGTATTGGGATATCGACGATCGAATCTCAGGCAAGTAACGTATCGATTGACAAAAGGAATTGTATACGGGATTGATTGAATCCCCGACATCGTGGTTCATCCGATGATATCATCATGGAACATGTGGGAGCCAACATGGGTATCCAGATCCCGTTGTTGGTTATTGGCCAGAGAGTTGTCTCGGTCATGTCTGCATGATTCCCGAACCCATAGGGTCTACACACTTAAGGTTCGGTGACGCTAGAGTTGTTATGGGAATTAGTGTGCAGTTGTTGAATGTTGTTCGGAGTCCCGGATGATATCCCGGACATCACGAGGAGTTCCGGAATGGTCCGGAGGTAAAGATTTATATATGGGAAGTCCTATTTTGGCCACCGGAAAATGTTCGGGATTTTTCGGTATTGTACCGGGAAGGTTCTAAAAGGTTCCGGAGTGGGGCCCACCTACATGGGGGGACTCGCATGAACGTGGGTAGTGGGGGCAAGGCCCCACACCCCTGGTCAAGGCGTGCCAAGATCCCCCTTAGAAGGAATAAGATCGTATCCCGAAGGGATAAGATCAAGATCCCTAAAAAGGGGGATAACAATCGGTGGGGAAGGGAAATGATGGGATTTCTTTCCTCCCACCTTTGCCAACGCCCCAATGGACTTGGAGGGAAAGAAACCAGCCCCCTCCACCCCTATATATAGCGGGAAGGCGCATGGGAGCTTCACCCTTGCCCCTGGCGCAGCCCTCCCCCTCTCCCACTCCACCTCCTCCTCAGTAGTGCTTGGCGAAGCCATGCCGAAGAACTGCAAGCTCCACCACCACGCCGTTGTGCTGTCATAGCTCTCCCTCAACTTCTCCTCTCCCCTTGCTGGATCAAGAAGGAGGAGACGTCCCTGGGCTGTACGTGTGTTGAACGAGGAGGCGCCGTCCATTTGGCGTTAGATCGAATCTTCCGCGATTTGAATCGCCGCGAGTACGACTCCCTCATCCGCGTTCTAGTGACGCTTTCGCTTAGCAATCTTCAAAGGTATGAAGATGCCCATCCTCTCCCTCTTTTGTTGCTAGAATCTCCATAGATTGATCTTGGTGATGCATAGAAAATTTTGAATTATTGCTATGTTCCCCAACATAATGATGTGATTGACTTGATCCATGCCATTAGCTTAGCACTTGATCATTTAGTATGTTGTTATTGCTTTCTTCATGACTTATACATGTTCCTACGACTATGAGATTATGCAACTCCCGAATACCGGAGGAACACTTTGTGTGCTATCAAATGTCACAACGTAATTGGGTGATTATAAACGTCCTCTACAGGTGTCTCTGATGGTGTTTGTTGAGTTGGCATAGATCGAAATTAGGATTTGTCACTCCGATTGTCGGAGAGGTATCTCTGGGCCCTCTCGGTAATGCAGATCACTATAAGCCTTGCAAGATATATGAATAATGGGTTAGTTACAAGATGATGCATTACGAAACGAGTAAAGAGACTTGCCGGTAACGAGATTGAACTAGGTATTGAGATACCGACGATCAAATCACAGGCAAGTAACATACCGATGACAAAGGGAACAACGTATGCTGTTGTGCGGTTTGACCGATAAAGATCTTCGTAGAATACGTCAGAGCCAATATGAGCATCTAGGTTCCGCTATTTGTTATTGGCCGGAGACATGTCTCGGTCATGTCTACATAGTTCTCGAACCCGTAGGGTCCGCATGCTTAACGTTCGGTGACGATCGTATTATGAGTTTATGTGTTTTGTTGTACTGAAGGTAGTTCGGAGTCCCGGAATATGATCACGGACATAACAAGGAGTCTCGAAATGGTCGACACATAAAGATCGATATATTGGATGACTATGTTTGGACTTCGGAAGGGTTCCGAGTGAGTTTGGGCAAATACCGGAGTACCGGGGAGGGGTTTACCAGAACCCCTCGGCGAGTGTAGTGGGCCTCATGGGCCTTGGTGGAGAGAGGAAGGGGCGGCCAGGGCTGGCCGCGCGCCCCCTCCCCCTCTAGTCCGAATTGGACAAGGAAGGGGGGCCTTTTTTCCTTCCCACTCTCTCCTCCTTCCTTCCCTCCTACTCCTACTCTTGGAAGGGGTGGAATCCTACTCCCGGTGGGAGTAGGACTCCCCTTGGGGCGCGCCTAGGAGACCGGCCTCCTCCCCCTCCTCCACTCCTTTATATACGGGGGAAGGGGCACCCCATAGACACACAAGTTAATCATTGATCTCTCTTAGCCGTGTGCGGTGCCCCCTCCACCATAATCCACCTCAGTTATATCGTTGTGGTGCTTAGGCGAAGCCCTGTGTCGGTAGCATCATCATCACCGTCATCACGCCATCGTGCTGATGAAACTCTCCCTCGACAGTTTGCTGGATCAGAGTTCGTGGGACGTCACCGAGCTGAACGTGTTCAGATCGCGGAGGTGTCGTACGTTCGGTACTAGGATCGGTCAATCGTGAAGACATACGACTACATCAACCGTGTTGTCATAATGCTTCCACTTTCGGTCTACTAGGGTACGTGGAGAACACTCTTCCCTCTCGTTGCTATGCATCACCATGATCTTGCGTGTGCGTAGAATTTTTTTTTTTGAAATTGCTACGTTCCCCAACAGGTGGATCGGTGTTTAGGTGCTGTTTTTACTTGAACAAACCTCCTACTTATGATTAACCCCCTCGCAAGCATCCGCAACTACGTGAAAAGTATTAAGAATAAATTCTAACCATAGCATTAAACTTTTGGATTCAATTCCCGTGTTGAAGTCGAAGCAAAATGGGGAGTAGAATCAATGGAATAAAGAGGAGGAGAAGCGTCCGCCATGACCGCTCGGTAGTGTACCTGTGTACCTTTTTTGGAGTGAATGTACCTATGTACATTTTTTAGGGAACCTGAGTACATTTTTTTGAGACAAGGGAACTTGTGTACATGTGTGCGTGGTGAGGAGGAAGACGAACGAGCGGCTCGTGGCCATGTCTGGGTAAGAGAAAAATAAAAGAGCGGAGGCAAACTGGGCTAGGCCCATGTCTGGGTTGCACCCAGAGAGAGAGAGAAAGAAGTATTAAGAATAAATTCTAACCATAGCATTAAACTTTTGGATCCAATTCCCGTGTTGAAGTCGAAGCGAAACGGGGAGTAGAATCAATGGAATAAAGAGGAGGAGAAACGGCCGCCATGGCCGCTCGGTAGTGTACCTGTGTACCTTTTTTGGAGTGAATGTACCTATGTACATTTTTTTAGGAACCTGTGTACATTTTTTTTAGGCAAGGGAACTTGTGTACATGTGTGCGTGGTGAGGAGGAAGACGAACGAGAGGCTCGTGGCCAGGTTTGGGCCTTGGTCTACCAGGCCATGAAGAGGAAGAAGGGAGGGAAAAAAGAGGTTGGCTCCACCCCAGGAGAAGGGAGAAAAAAACAAGGTGGGCTTAGCCCAATCGGGTAAGAGAAAAATAAAAGAGCGGAGGCAAACTGGGCTAGGCCCATGTCTGGGTTGCACCCCCAGAGAGAGAGAGAGAGAGAGAGAGAGAGAGAGAGAGAGAGAGAGAGAGAGAGAGAGAGAGAGAGAGAGAGAGAGAGAGATTCTTTGATTTTTCTCAAAAAAAATCCTAGATTTTGATAGAAGGAAAAAGAAGTGGACTTTCTTTTTAGGAAAGTCTAGAAAATGGATAAAGGCTCGAATAAAGATCAAGCAAACTTCAAAAATTCCAAGAATTCATAGACACATAATTAAGATGCCCAAGGCAAAGATAAGAAGATGATTAAGGTTGGCATTAATCAAATTAAATCCACCAAATTATAACAACACAGTTTAAGATAGTATTAACAAATAAAACAAACAATTTTTTCTGGCACTATTTTTGGAAAAAAATATAATAAACATTCTAAACATTGGGATGTCATAGCTAAAAACAACACCACAATGTACTAACCTTGCTCGCCGCACTTCCATGCCCGCCTTGGCCTCCACCCGTGTCGGCGTGGCGGCCACGGCCGCGGATGGATCCGTGGGCATGGATATGTCATTGACGGAGAAAAAGAAGAGGCGACGTGCGGCTAATTGCTCGTCGGAGCTCTCTAAACCTAGCAATGGAGAAGTATTTTTGCGGTGAAACATATTCGGTCTGCTTACCTAGAAGGCACCCTTCCCTGTACATATAGCAGTAGAGGGACAGATATACGAGTCCTTTTACGTGCCGGTAAGTTTTTAGCGGACCTATTCAGGCAGTAAAAAAGCGGCGAGGTTTTAGCGGATCTGCTAGAGATGCTCTAATTTCCGAATGCGGTGTCAGAAGTGAGATTGAACCCCCGAATGTTTTTTTCCATGGGTGACGTATGTGCATGAACTTTGAGCATGAGCTTTACATGATAATTTGTACAGTACATATTAGCTCCGTGCAAGAAGGTAGTACTACTACTATGTATGTATCCACTTAATTAAGTACAGTACAAAACTTAGAGCAGAGACGGCCGGGCCGGGGTTGTAAAGTATACAGCTATATATGTTGACCTCCATGCATCCAGAACACGTCTCATCAGATCTCAAACGTCCCCTCTAGCTCGAGCTGGCCACCGGCAGCCTCTTCCTCCTCGTCCGCAACGTAGAGGTACGGGTTCCTTTCCACCGGCTGGAAGTTATAGAAGACGAAGACGTAGAATGCGAGGCTGGCGAGCTCGACGGAGACGTTGACCACCCACTGGTACTTGTAGCTGAGCACAGCGGCGAAGGCGGAGACGGCGATCCGGGTGAAGTAGAGGTAGCCGACGACGACGAGGTAGAACTGCTTGAAGAGGGTGAGCTTCTTGAGGTTCCTTGCCGCCTTGCCGTCCGTCTTGGAGGCCTCCCTGAGGTTGCGGATGGACCAGATGATGGGGAAGAAGACCGCGCAGCAGCAGACCACGTCCACCAGCAGGAAGATCTGGTTCCACGCCAGCCAGTCCCGCCCCGCCGGCCCCGTCTCGCCGATCATCGCCGACGCGATGTTCTCGATCACTTGCAGCGGGATGATGATCATCAGCACGTTCTTCTCCCGCTCCTGCATGCATTCTCCATCCATCATATCCATCGGGCTGTTACGTACGTGAATATAAATTGTCCCTCACGTGTTGATCGACCGTTACATGCACTGCACGTATACGTACGTACGGTACGGACCTGGAGATATGGCTTCAGGAAGGACCAACCGGTGCCGATGAGCACGATGACGGTGAAGAGGAGGATGCCCTTGAAGAAGCCGAAGACGTAGAAGGCGACGTCCCAGCCGTGCGGCGTGCCGGTGCGCCCCACGTACCACGCGTCCTCGGCCGCGCACGCCAGCTTCAGGGCCTTGAACAGCAGCAGCGCGCCCATCACGGCGTGGATCCGCTCGACCGTGGCCCGCTGCTTGATGCAGACGAACACCCACGCCGCCAGGAACGCGAAGTACACCACGGAGGAGGCGGCGAAGATTCCCGGCAGCGGGAGCAGGCCGACGGGCAGGTACTCCCTGTCGCCGCCGGGGCGAGGCAGGTTGTACATCTCCGTGCGAACGTCCATGGTGATCTCGACGCCGTCCTGGCAGCTGCTGAACAGCACCGTGTACTGGTCGGCGTCGCCGATGGTCACGTTACCCCCGCCGGCGCCGTCACGCCCGATGTCCTTGAGCCGGAAGAGCGGCATCACGTACTCGCTGGTGAGCGGGCAGAAGGAGCTGCCGGTCTCCTCCGCGTACTCGGACTCGTTGGTGATCTTGAAGAAGAGGGTGTTGGAGATGAGGATGAAGCCCATGAGCCCCGGGTCGACGGCCTGGGGCGGGGAGCCCTCGGGGACGCTCCATGAGACGCCGGACACGGAGACCTGCGCGACGCCGCCGGGCTTGAAGCCGAACTCCTCGAACAGGATGACGGGCCGCGAGTCGGACACGATCAGCGTCGTCTTGATCTCGCCGCGGGCCACATGGAGGAGCTGGAGGGCGAGGACGGCGGCGAGGAATACGGACGCGGCCATGGAGGATCGAGCTAGGACGCTACGAAGGTCGGGTTCGTGTCACGTCATTCGTGGAGGCGGAGAGGGTGGGAAGAGGCTCCGGGGCGCGTCGATTCGCGTGGCGTGTTTTCGGGGTTGCCACGAGACCCGCATGAGTCAAACAAACACCCAACAGGCCAGAACCAACAGCGTTTCCGCTATTTTTGCCCGGTGAGAGAGGGATGACACGAACGCAAATCCCATAGAGCAATGCACCTACGAAGAGTTAAGTTAAGTTTTACGTGATTAGTGGGAAACTAACTTGTATTTGTAATGTTAAGAGGACAATGATATCCCCAGCACACGCCGTTGTCGCCCCTCTCTTACTAGAGCCGGCTTGACCTTCTCGATGACAACCGGCAAATCTTCGTGCACATGCCTCTAAGGACCAGCGTCCTAGAGCCATACTCGTCGGCATTAAAGCCTTGCATAGATCTGAAGCACCTGACACCAAATCTCAAAATTCGAAAATAGTTTATGTTTTTTTTTGTGAAAAGTTCCATTTTTTTGCAAAATTCGAAAACAGTTTATGAATTTGAGAAAAAACACAAAAACTGAAAAAAAATGTTTGTGAGTTTGAAAAAAGTTCATCAATTTTGAAAAAGGTCATCGAATTTGAAAAAAAGTTCATCAAAGTTGATAAACTTTCATCGAATTTGAAAAAAAGTCCATCCAATTTGGAAAAAGTTCACCGATATTGAAAACAGTTCATCGATTTTGAAAGGGAAAGGATTAGCATCCACCGACGGATTGCTTCCAAATGTCAACCGTCTCCATCGTCTACCACATGTCCATGTGGCCCCGTCCGTTGCCTACCTTTCCTTCACCAGAAATATCTCAATCCTATCGCTCTCGTCTCACCCTAGGAACAGTTGCAGGGCCTCGGCTCGCATGGGCTTCAGTTGCAAAAAGACTATAAATTTCTGCAACGAGACCTCTGTTGCAGAATAATTCCGCAACAATACCTTTGTTGCGATTTTTTTTGTAAAATTCCTGACTTCTGTAACAAGACTTTTTCGGGAAAATTTCTGCGACAAGACCTCTGTTTCAAGAAAAAAAACTGTAACAAGGCCTTTGTTGCAAAAAAAAAAATATCTGCAACTAGACCTATGTTGTGAAAATTCGGCAACATCACCCATGTTGTAAAATTTCTTCCGCAACATCATCTATGTTACAAAAGATGAAGACAAAACAATCTGCAACACAACCCCTGTTCGCTCGTACTACACGTGTCCCACGTGACATGTGCCCCCCATTCCTCATGGTTCCCCTCAAATTTTTCTGCAACAACACCAATGTTGTAGAAGTTTCTTCCGAAACATAAGCTATGTTGCAAAAAAGTGAAGACAACTTTTTTCAACAAACCTTTGTTGTAAAAAAGATCTGCAACAAGACTCATTTGCAAAAAAGTTTTGCAACACAGACCGTGTTTCAGAAAGGCAAACAGCCGTCCCGGCATTTTGCAACAAGCATCCTGTTGCGGGGCTTGTTCCGCAACACCGCTCTTGTTGCAAAAGGGAGATGGCGTTCGCGGATGGGTAGATCGGATGGACATCCCCGTGTCCATCCAATAGCCAGCGAAGCGGCAGATGTTTTTTGTTTATCCACCGGCCGACGCCTAGCGTGGCCCTTATAAGCTCATCAGATTTGAAAAAGTTTCATTCATTTGTAAAAATAGTTCAAAAAATTGGAAATGTCATCGATTTTGAATAAAAGTTCATCAACTTTGGGAAAAATTTCATTGAGTTTGAAAAAAAAAGTTCATCAAATTGAAAAAAAGTTTATTCAAATGGGATTTTTTTTAAATCGAGCAAAACCATTCTGAATAAAAAGGAAAAACGAAAAAATAGAAAAAATAGAGAAGAAGAATAAAGGAAAAGAAAAAGGAAAACATATAGAAAAAGACATAAGTAGGAAAGAGTGTACAAGAGCACATGAGGTGAGGCAGGTGGGGTGGCTAGCGCAGGTCTTGAACGACCAGGAGGTCTTAGGTTTGAATTCCACTAGACGCAGGCCGAGACCAACTTTCCTAACTTTTCTTCTGTTAATTCATACAATTAAGTCTAAAATAACTTAAATTAATTTTTAAATTACATATCTAGTATGCACATTCATAGTAATTACATACAAACAAGTTGATGGTGAGATAAATTAATTTTGGATTTTTATATCTATAGTAATTAACAAAACTAAATAACCTGCTAATAGTCCGTAACATTTCTTCTTCATTTTACACTAGACAAGCACTATAGCGCCGTGACTTTCCTTCTCTAAATTAGAGGATCCCGGTCCGCCATCAGGCGCCCGTTTGAGAATGGTCGCTTAAGCGCCAAATAGGATTCGCGCGCTTAGGTTTCCATGGTCCTTTAAACTGATGGGCCGGGCTGGATCTTGGGTTCAACGGTCATTTGTTGTAAATTTCTCTGCTTTGGGCCCCTTGTCTTTTCCTGAGTTTTGCCCGTCGAGAGGACCAAGCACTACAATATGCCTTCCATGATGGAATGCAAGTACAGTACAGCATTTCCGTGTACTTTGTGGGCACATTCGTGGCTTCGTGAACAGTGAGGTGGGTGCAAGTTCAACAGTTTAAGACCGACGCAAGAGTCTGTCCCCTCTTTACGCCAAGAGGACCGAGGGACTCGTGGACGGATCAGACAGCTGCGTACAAAGTGGAACTGATTCCATCGATTTGTTCCTTATTTTCTGTTACCTAGCTAGCCTGCCGGAATCGCATTTCAACTACACCCGGCCGGGCTCAAACTTGGTGCTCAACTAGAGGTGTGCACACTGAGCACATGCGCTCATGTTACCTTGCCACGGAAAGAGACACCTTTCTTGTTTTTCCGGTGGAGAAAAGAGACACCTAGGATGTGTTTGTTTTGGGATTTTGTAACGTAACCTTATTACGCTGGTATCACATCCCGTCCAAATGTGTTTGGTTCGATCGAGACGTAATCTGTTAACAGGGGTATCAGATCCGGCGTAGTACAAATCTGATTACGCCCGAAATTTCCTGTATCGGAAACCGTCTCTTTCCCGCACGAAGCCTCTTCCCACGATGTCGTCTTCCTCGCGGTCTCTTCCGCCCAGGCGCAGCCGCCGGTGCACCGCATCTTCCTCGCAGTCTCCTCCACCTAAGGCGCCGCCGCCTGTGCACCTTGATGGCCGCCGGCGAGCCGCCGGTTTACCTCGTCTTCCTCGCAGTCTCCTCCACCTAAGGCGCCGCTGCCTGTGCACCTTGATGGCCGTCGGCGAGCCGCCGACCACCGGGAACCTACACATGTACATGGCGTACATCGCCGGAGCCGATGCTCCCAACCACGGCCGCACGTCGGCTGCATAGACTGGGCCACCGGCCGGCCAGCCCGCCCAGTCCTAGCCCTGTATCTAACCTACTGATTGGAGCACGCACATGCACAAGAGCGCCGCTGTCGGCCACCGCTAGAAATCTGCTGGAATCAGTTAACGTTACAGTTCATAGAACCAAAGAGAGTTTGATTTTCGCCCATACCGTTTACAGTGACGGTGTAATTTGATTATGTTTGCGTTTGCGCCACTGCTCACGAACCAAACACCTCCCTAATGCCAATAAAACGGTGCTCTCTCTCTCTCTCTCTGATCAATATCTTCAAAACGTGAATACGGTAAGGGTATTATGACAAAGGTGAACATAGCGGGTACGCTAGCCCCCATTGCATGCCCACAGCGCGCTCACCAGTGGAGAGTGTATGGAGAAGCATATAATGTATCATCTCCTCGCGCCACACCTACATATGTACGCTTACACACGTTATAAAAATGAAATATGTGTTGAATTAGAAAATAGTGGTAACAAAAGACAAAGGATTCACATTGCAGAATGTTGCCTTGTTGGACCGGTTGTGGATTGGAATAGAAGTTTGTATTCGTGTTTACTGAATGGAACTTGATGTAACCCATTATTGGAAACTCTCCTTTTTGACACACGCTATCAGTTATATATGATAGGCTAATTAAGTCCTTAAATTTAAGAAATGAGCCTTCCCTTACTCTTTTAACACAAAACTGTTGTGTTGTTTTGCTGCTCGTGCAACCAAAACTTGGAATAGAAGAAAAATGTCCGAAATGGCATCTTGGGGTGAAACCTGGTAAACCAAAAGTAATTTCATACTGTTAAAAAGAAGTTCATATGTTGTGCTGAGGTTATCTTATCATTTGTGTGCAAAATTGGTATCTTGTATCCTATTATATTGAACTAACTGGTAAAATAGCAAACCAAAAATATACACTTTTACTTGGTTGGATATGACCCATTCTTTTTAAGTTCCATGACACAATTTGGAACTCATTTCTAGAGTGTATGCTAACATAGGCAACCTATCAAAAGGTGCTTAAAATAATTGTGATGAAACCATGGAAACTTGTTTGATACCAGATTACTTTTACCAATTATACCAACTTCTTTTAAACGATTCTATTATAACTAATACCAAAGGAAGAGAAAATAAATAAAGACATTGCAGTGACAAATACAACAAAAGTGGCACCTAATTTAGATTAGTGCAATTGAAGCGCCAACCTTCATCTACTGCATGAATTTTGCTCACTAGTAGAAAACAGGGCATTTGTCCCGGTTCGTAAGGGTCTTTAGTCCCGGTTCTTGAACCGGGACTAATAGGTCGTTACTAATGCCTCCACCCTTTAGTCCCGGTTCTTACACGAATCGGGACAGATGGGCATCCACGTGGCCGCTGCGGGCAGCCCAGGCAGGGGGGCCTTTGGTCCTGGTTGGTGACATAAACCGGGACCAAAAGGCATGGTTGGAGCTGAGGTTCTTCTTTTTTTAAAAAAAAAGTGGCTGGTTTAGGGGTTTTGGGGGTTAATTTTAGGTTGTTATTAGCTAGCTAATAGAGAGAAGTGTCCTCTCCTATATCTTCGTCCTTGGTTTACCAACGCTACTGCTATGTTCATTTCACCCGCTGATATATAATAACTCATGCATGTTCACATCATACATCATCATATATAATAACAAGTCCTACTAATCATGCATCATCATACAACTTCTACTCGTTATTAATAATAAGTCAGACGATCATCATCCTCATAGTCATCGAACCCAACCCTACATAATTGTTCTTAGCACATGATTATCAGTATCAGGTAGGACCTAAACACCCTTAAGGTAAAATAGCAAAAAACAATATAGACCCTGACTCTTCATTATGAAGAATGGAGATCATCCTGTCTCCAATTCTTGCGCTTCGCTTCCTTTTGCTTCCAAAAAGCTCCTTACGACTGTCCATACATTTTTTTCATTCTTTGATTGTCATGTCTCCACTTCTTTTAGAAATCCGGTATGGACAGTTGAGATTCGTAGGACGACCTGGTTGTATGTTCAAAACATGAAGGCTACCGTGCGTATACATCAGATGAGGCACACAATCATTCGGGATTATCTGTTGAAAAACATAGTAATAACTTCGTAGTTAGCAATGATGTACTAGTTTTAGAAGTATGCAAAAAAGATGCACGGATGTCGTAATAATAAAAAATCTTACCATGGTATCTCCATGGTAGTTACCGTAGTTCAACACGTGCACTAGTGGCACGTATTGACCATAATGTTGAGGAGTTCGATTGTAGACATTGTAATTCTCAAGATCAGTACAAATTGCGACCACGTGATTTTTCTCCTTATAAGTTAATTCGGAGCCATCGGTGTAGTGGGTTTTGTCTACCATCTTCCGCACATTCTTTGAAGAATGAAAATAAGCTGTCAATGGAAATAAGCTATCAAGTATTTTGAAATAAACAATATAAATTACTTAATAACTATGTTAAGCTCACATAGGGGAAGAATTGGAGGTGTATCCACAAGGACCCAAATGTCCATATTGTCTTACTCGATTGTAGGATCACCAAGATCCATGGTGACAAGCATACCCTCATCAAAACCATACATCTTGTAAAGTGCTTCCCAATTTTTGCAACCAAAATGGGTTACACTCTCAGCATTGTACATCTTTACTTTAAAATCCACACCATGATGGGTCCTTAGGAGAATTGTTTTGGCTTCCATATTTTCATGGTCTTCAAAACCCATCCTCTCCAAGACATAGCGTCTTGCATAGCATGGGATAAACTAGTCGAATTGGAAAAGATGACAATTACACGTTAAAATAGTTGAAGTCGTGCTTAATTACGAAAAAAAACTATTGTCGTCGTTGCGTACCGTATGAACATCGACGGTCTCCTCGAGCTTAATGCTAAAGCGTCGATCTTCGTCCAGCTCAATGAACCTGTCGCACATACCTCGGTCGTTGTGGCACCAGTCGCACTCCCCCGGGCGGTTTTCGTCGTCCGAGTACGACATTTCCGGCCTATGTTCATAATTCAAATATTAAACTTGTACAATTAAATATATATACTAAAAACCTAAATTAGATCATTATTATTAATCACAGGTTGACTATCGGTGATGGTACGTAGCTCCTCCTTTCATTCCCGAGTGCATCACTACACCAAATTGTCTAGCACATGGGAATGAAGGAGAAGCTACCCCCACGACGGCATGGATGATGGAGGGGGCTCCTAGATTTCTGCATAGTGCTCTCCAATTTTAGCATTCAAAATAGGAGTACTTTTCCAATATGAGCATTCAATAAGCAAAGTCAAATCATAAAATAAAGTAGTATTCAAATTAGCATGCATTCAATTATAAGCAGAAGTACATCATCTCTTGTGTCCGTACATCGTCGAATATTATCACTAATACTCCTCAATACTATCATACATATAGCATCACTAATACAGCTAGAACCGTAGCGCCCGACGGGTATCGTCGCGGGCAGTGGACACCCAAAGATAAGGAACCATCACAGGATCATAGCTCAAGTGAGATCCCTGAAGAACCTGCTAGGTATTGTCGAACCTGCCCTCCAATGCAACCACGTAGCGACGGACATGCTCGTCCTCCTCGCTGACACGGTGACGTACCACCACCTCCGCGGTGTCCAGAAGCCTCGGCACCGTCACGGGCCCACGCGACCGCCACCAAACAAGGATCGGGTCAACAACGGGCTGCCTCCTCACCAACCTACGTCCCCCGGAAGGTAGCACCTCCCAATACCAGCCCGGCGGAGTCCAGTCCCGAACATGGCCCTGATCAAGCAGGCCTCCACCGCCGAGTCGACGACGACGAGGATGCTGTATAGGCATCGCCGACGTCGATGCGGGAACTACTTCTATATGTAGTTAAATAAAGTAGTTTTATTAATTAAATCAACTAGTTCAACTACTAAGCACTTACTATAAATAAATAAAATAGTACTTACTAAAAACAAACTATTTCTATATATAGTAAAATAAAGTAGTTTATTAAATCAATTAGCTAGTTCAACTATATATGAAGCACTTATTATAAATAAAATAAAGTAGTACTTACTAAAAATAAACTAGTTTAGTTGTAGTTCTATTATTTTTCTAACTAATTATATTAAACACTTTCTCTTCCTATTTTTTCCTTTTTCCTCTATTCTAGATATGAACATATTCATAAATGACTTCTATCATTCACAATTTTCCTATACATACACAATAAATTGACAAAGAAAATACTATGAACAAAAAATCATTAAAATTCTATGAACAAAATTACAACAGGAAAAAATCATAAAAATTCTATGAACAGAAAAAATCATAAAAATTTGACATATTTGATATTTGCATATATATGAACATACAAACATGCATATTCAACAATAATATCACCCAAAAAATCTATTAACAGAAAAAAATCTAACACAATATGAACAAATTAATTACACAATATGAAAAGAATCTAACAGAAAAATCTATGAACTACACATCTAAATTACTACACATCTAACAAAAAAATCTATGAACTACAAAAAAATCTAACAAAAAAAATCTAAAAAACAATCTAACAAAACCTAACTCAATTAACTACACATCTAAATTAACTACTACTAACATCAAATTAAATTAGCAAAACTTTTGCTCACGACAACGGTGTCGGGGACAGCGACAGCGACGACGAGGTGCGGCGCGGGGCGGGGCGGCGCGGCGATGGTCGACGGTGAGGCGTTGCGGCACGGGCCGGGGCGAGGCGGTGACGGGCAGGGGCAGGTGGCGTCACGGGGCGGGGGACGGCGACGGCGTCGTGGTGGCGCAGGACGGCGCGGGGCGACGACAGCGACGGCAAGGCGAAGACGGACAGGCAGCCTGGCGGCGTCGGGCGGCGGGGAAGAATGAACTGAACCAAATTTTCGTGAGTGCCGCTTATATAGGCAGACATTGGTCCCGGTTCATGGCACCGACCGGGACCAATGCACACCTTTAGTCCCGGTTTGTGGTACCAACCGGGACCAAAGGCCTCTTTTCAGCAGCCCAAAGGGCGGCAAACAGAGACGTTTGGTCCCGGTTGGTGCCACAAACCGGGACTAAAGGTGTGCATTGGTCCCGGTTGGTGCCATGAACCGGGACCAATGCGTCCCTTTAGTCCCGGTTGGTGCCACCAACCGGGACCAAAGGTCGTGTGCTGGAACTGGTGCGGTGCGGTCCTATGTTTAGTCCCACCTCGCTAGCCGAGAGGGGCTCGGAGTGGTTTATAAGCCCTGCCGAACAAACCACTTCGAGCTCCTCTCTACTGCAGGCTTACGGGCCTAAAATCACTCTCTGTGCTCACTACTAGGAAAACGGTTTTTAACGACGGTATATGTGGTCATTAAAGGTCGGATTGTGGTCGTTAAGGGTCATTAACGACCACAATCTGCTGGTCGTAGTAGGCTCCGTCGTTAAAAGTATAACGACCACATACCTTTTGTGGTCGTTATCTTGTAACAACGAGATGGTGTGCGGTCGTCAATCCCATGGAAATAATGACCACAATTGTCGTCGCTAATAATGTTATCATGCTGACCAAAGTATCATTAGCAACCACTCTCTTCACACATTGATATCCTTCAGAACCACTTATATTTAGTATAATTTTGCGTTCAACGATCACTTTATGCAGCATCCAACAATTCAATATTAACATCCATATTAATATAAAAACAAGAGCATATGGTTTGAAAGGATCATAGCCTCTTTTATTGATAAAAATACCAATCTTCTGACATACATTAAAATATCCTTTAAGAAACTTCAAGTTGGCTTCCATGAGAACTATCACTTACTGATATACTAGACACAATACACTTAATTTCTAACACCTCTTGCACCATGCCATTGAATGTTCCTTGGAGCACTTGCCTCGCTTGCTCACAAGCTTGTAGTTTAGAAACCAATTCCGCCTTACTTAATGTTGGTCCTCGCAATGTCTCTAATTCCCCACATACATATCTGGAGATAAAAAAAACCATTGCAAAATTATTAACCAAAAACACTATCCAGAACAACCAATATAGATGTTCATTTGTACCAAAAAACTCAAGTAACAACCAGTAAATGTTTTCTCTTTACTCATGAGACACCATAACAAGTCCTTATCATCCTTCACCAATGTCTACAATGCCTCATGATGTTACTTTTAAGGTGGACCATCCACTACTAGGGAAAAGCCTATACACAGAATCTTACCAGCAGCGCTCTTCAAAATACCACGCTACTGCTACTTAGCAGCAGCGCGTGTGACCAAAACGCACTGCTAACTTGGAAATAGTAGTAGCGCGTGCACCGCATATAGCGCTACTACTATAGTTGCCATGACCTCGCCCCCCCCCCCCGCGCTAGCTATAGCAGTAGCGCACTTTACTATAGAGCGCTACTGCTATTCAGGTTAGCTGTAGCGCGTTTCAGGAAACGCGCTACAACTATCCCTACCTTATCCCCACGCGCATGACCGGCCCTCTCACTCACACTCTCATTCTCGCCCGCGTAAACCGTCGTCGTGCGTCGTCGCCGCCGCCGCCTTCGTCCGTCCGCTGCCGAGGTACTCCCCTCCTTCC
>NC_041383.1:562060800-562087444 GCF_002162155.2 Triticum dicoccoides | reverse complement strand
ACTAGATTTAGTAGTAGTAGATGTTAATTTAGGGTTAGCTAGTACTAGATGTTGCTTAGTTAGTACTACATTTTTAGTAGTAGTAGTGGTAGTTGAACTAATTTAGTTGTAGTTGAACTAGTTTAGTAAGTAAATTAATAAACTAGTTGAACTAGTTGAATTAACAGAACTAATCTATTTTTAGTAAGATAATTAATATAACTAGTTGAACTACTTTATTTTTAGAAAGAACTGGTTTTTTTTCTATTTATAGTAAGTTTATATTTAGTAAGAACTAGTTGAATTAATAAAACTAGTTGAACATGTCGTGTTTGTTGTTAGTGATAACTTATATGGTTTCAGGTGACCCCCGTCGTCCCCGTCACCGGCCCCCTCCGACATCCCCGCCGTCGTCCCAGTCACCGACCCCCTCCGACATCGAGGTGAGACCAGCCAAATATCCTTGTATATCTTGTGTTGTTGCTCAAATAGGATATGTGGTTGCCCAAGTGGTCGTTCATGTTCAGTTTACATCTCCGAGTGGCCTATGTTTTGCCGGAGTGTTGATTAATTTCCGTTCCAGCAAATTTCAGGCACTCGATATGTCCTTTTTTAGCAAAGGTCATGCCGGATTTTGTCGTGAATTCTGGCATGACTTGTGCTAGAATATGTACAAGTTTAATCTTTGAATTATGATTGTAGGAAATGTCGTACTCGGACGACGATGGTCTCCACGGGGAGTGTAGCTGGTGCCACGACGATCGAGGTATGTGCGACAGATTCGTTCGACTGGACGAAGATCGGCGCTTCAGCATTAAGCTCGAGGAGACCTTCGATTGTGAAACGGTACGCAACAACGACAAGTGTTTTTTTCTCCATTAAGCATGACTTCAACTATTTTAATGTCTAATTTTCATATTTTACAATTCGACTAGCTTATCCCATGCCATGCAAGACGCTATGTCTTGGAGAGGATGGGTTTTGAAGACCATGAAAATTTCGAAACAAAGAAAATACACCTAAGGACCCATCATGATATGGATTTTGAAGTAAATATGTGCAATGCTCAGAGCGTAACCCATTTTGGTTGCCAAAATTGGGAAGCACTTTGCAAAATGTATGGTTTTTATGAGGGTATGATTGTCACCATGGATCTTGGTGATCCTGACAGCGAGGAAGACAATATGGATATTTGGGTCCTTGTTGATACGCTTCTGATTGTACCGCTATGTAAGTTTCTCAAACATAGTTATTAACTAATTTATATTGTTTATTTCAAAATAGTTGATAGCTTATTTCCATTGACAGCTTATTTTGATTCTTCAAAGACTGTGCGGAAGATGGTAGATAAAACCCACTACACCGAAGGCACCCAATTAACGTATAAGGAGAAAAATCATCTGATCGCATTTTGTACTCTTCTTGAGAATTACAATGACTATTATCGAACTCCTCCAAATTATGGTGAATACGTGCCACTAGTACATGTGTTGAACAATGATAACTTCTCTGGAGATACCCTGGTAAGATTTTTTACTATTACGACATCCATGCATCTTTTGCATACTTCTAAAACTAGTACATCATTGCTAACTACGAAGTTATTATTATGTTTTTCAACAGAAACTCCCGATGGATTGTGTGCCTCATCTGATGTCTCTGCATGGTCGCCTCTCAGTTCTGAACATACTACCAGGTAAATCTACGGAGCTCACCTGTGCATATCGGATTTCTAAAACCCGTGAACACATGATCATCAGAGAATGGAAGAAATGTATGGACATTCGCAAGGAGGTTCTTGGAAGTAACATTCAGCGAAAGGCAAGAATTGGAGACAGGCTAATCTCCATTCTCCATAATGGAGAGTCAGGGGCTATCTTGTTTTTTGTTATTTTACCTTAGAAAATATAGTAGGTCTTAATCAAATGTAATAGGTCCTATGAGGTACAATATGTTTATTATGTGGTAATGTGTTAGAGTTGATAATGATGATCTTGAGGAGGTGTTATGTGATGTCAATGATAAAAATGATGATATTGAGGAGGTGTTATGTGACAATGATGAATTATGATGCTAAGTTGTTAATGATATGATGATGATGATGATATTATTATATCATTGGGTGAAAGAACCGCGGATTAGTTTCAAGTGGATGGACATCCACTTGAAACTAGTCCACGGTTCTTTCACCCCATGATGTAATAACTCATTATGATGTAAAAACAATCTCTAAATTCCTGTTGTATAAAAACTTGTGTAAAGGTGTATGAATACAACATGAAAAGAAAAAGAAAAAAAATAAAATACTAAAAAATAGTAGTAGTGCGGGTAAGGAGAAGCGCTACTACTAGTTACCAGTAGCGATGTTCTGATGAAGCGCTCCTACTAAGTCAATTTAGCAGTAGCGTGGGCCAGGACGCGCTATTGCTAAGCATTAGCTGTAGCGCCTTATCAGTAGCGCTCCTGCCCGCGCTACTGATAGGCCCAAAACCCGCGCTGCTGCTAGGCTTTTCCCTAGTAGTGATCCATTCTACAAAAAACACTAATGGTTTATATGTCAGTACATATAAAAGAACTAGCAAAGAGGATAATATCATAAAGCAACAAGTTTCCACTTGAATTCTTCAATAGTCCTTATCCTTGTGTGACAAAGGCAAACTATTTTAAGCAAATATTAATTGGAATGTTTCTTTTCTAATTCAAGCAAAACTGGAGTTATTTTATTTCTCAGAAAAAATGAAATTTTTTTGGTTGTTGTTATATACCGAGCTAATTTCTTAACACATATAACCAACAAATTAAAACCAAATATTATTCTCAAGAGTGAGTGATATACATACCTCAAAACGGCCTCCTGGCTTTTCTTTGTGACCCTGGAGGAGAAGAGGAGCTTAAAAGTGGTGAGCATATGAAAAACAGAGCATGCAAGGAGACATCAATTTTTGAGAAGTTTAAGCTTACAAGAAAAACTTACAATTACCTCGCCCTGGAGCATGGGAACTGCACAACGGACCATGTACTGAGCGTCTACAATGGCAATCTGCTCTTTGGGATTCCAAGAAATTAAATCAAAAGTGAAAAAAAGTATACATCAGGTATACACGACTACATATTGCACATGATATCTTTTTAGACGTTGTTGCTCAATAATTAGGATATGCATTCGTTGACACATCTCTAGATGTACGAGTCAATAGGCCATCGATTGACGAGGTCATTATGAAGATCAAACTCGTTAACTCTTCTTTTTAGTTCACACAAGCCAAAATTATCAATCATGTACATACAAGTTAAAAATAATCAGCAGCCAAACACATTGTCCTCACTTTCAGATCAGGCAAGTCAAAAATGTCTTTGTTCTGAAAAGTGTATGCACGTACCTAGATCAGTGCCACACCCATCTCCAAGCATCCCTTCACAAGACTGGCGCCATCACCTCCACAAACTTGCATCCAGGTTTACATCTTCACTTTCAAATTGAAAAAAATCTCAAACAAAAACGGTCAGAGTGAAGAATTTAGCTAGTTAATTACCTGCTACACGGTAGCCTATGCACGTCCCGACAATGCTCGTCCCCGATATATCTGTCATGTTCATGCCATGCGAGAGACTACAACCCGAATTCACCTCTGTTTTCGCATTGAGCAGCAGCTGCGCCCTTCCTCCGTCCTAGACGAGTCCTGCATCGTATCCGCCTCTGCCTCCCCCTCCCATCTAAATATCTGAATAAGAACAACTGTTAAACCATTAACGATCTACTCCAAATATCCCCATGTTGGAAATATGCCCTAGAGGCAATAATAAATTAGTCATTATTATTATATTTCCTTGTTCATGATAATCGTTTATTATCCATGCTATAGTTGTATTGATAGGAAACTCAGATACATGTGTGGATACATAGACAACACCATGTCCCTAGTAAGCCTCTAGTTGACTAGCTCGTTGATCAATAGATGGTTACGGTTTTCTGACCATGGACATTGGATGTCATTGATAACGGGATCACATCATTAGGAGAATGATGTGATGGACAGGACCCAATCCTAAGCCTAACACAAAGATCGTGTAGTTCGTATGCTAAAACTTTTCTAATGTCAAGTATCATTTCCAAAGAACCATGAGATTGTGCAACTCCCGAATACCGTAGGAATGCTTTGGGTGTACCAAACGTCACAACGTAACTGGGTGTCTATAAAGGTGCACTACGGGTATCTCCAAAAGTGTCTGTTGGGTTGGCACAAATCGAGACTGGGATTTGTCACTCCGTGTGACGGAGAGGTATCTCTGGGCCCACTCGATAGGACATCATCATAATGTGCACAATGTGACCAAGGGGTTGATCACGGGATGATGTGTTACGGAACGAGTAAAGAGACTTGCCGGTAACGAGATTGAACAAGGTATCGGGATACCGACGATCGAATCTCGGGCAAGTACAATGCCGCTAGACAAAGGGAATTGAATACGGGATTGATTGAATCCTCGACATCGTGGTTCATCCGATGAGATCATCATGGAACATGTGGGAGCCAACATGGGTATCCAGATCCCGCTGTTGGTTATTGGCCGGAGAGTTGTCTCGGTCATGTCTGCGTGTCTTTCGAACCCGTAGGGTCTACACACTTCAGGTTTGATGACGCTAGGGTTATAGGGAATAGATGTACGTGGTTACCGAATGTTGTTCGGAGTCCCGGATGAGATCGCGGACGTCACGAGGAGTCCTGGAATGGTCCGGAGGTGAAGATTGATATATTGGACGAAGGGTTTTGGAGTCCGGAAGTGTTCCGGAGGTACCGGGTGATGACCAGCATGACCGAAAGGTGTTTCGGGAGCCCCGGTAAGTGTTGGGGGGGCTTCATGGGCCAAGGGGAGGGGGAAAACCAGCCCACTAAGGGGCTGTGCGCCCCCCTCACCTATTCCCACGTGACCAGGGGGTTTGGGGCGCCCCATCTAGGGTTCCCACCTCCTCGCTTGGGGGCCAAGTCACACAAAGGGGAGATCCCATCTGCCCTGGCCGCCGCCCCCCTAGGGGAAACCCTAGGGCGCCTCCCCCTCTCCCTTCCCCCTATATATAGTGGAGGTTTTGGGGCTTCCCAACACATGAGTCTCTCTCTCCCAAGGCACAACCCTACCTCTCTCCCTCCTCCTCTCTTGCGGTGCTTGGCGAAGCCCTGCTGGAGTGCCACGCTCCTCCACCACCACCACGCCGTCGTGCTGCTGCTGGACGGAGTCTTCCCCAACCTCTCCCTCTCTCCTTGCTGGATCAAGGCATGGGAGACGTCATCGGGCTGCATGTGTGTTTAACGCGGAGGTGCCGTCCGTTCGGCACTAGGATCTCCAGTGATTTGGATCACGATGAGTACGACTCCTTCAACCTCGTTCACTTGAACGCTTCCGCTTAGCGATCTACAAGGGTATGTAGATGCACTCTCCTTCCCCTCGTTGCTAGATTACTCCATAGATTGATCTTGGTGATGCGTAGAATTTTTTTGATTTCTGCTACGTTCCCCAACAGTGGCATCATGAGCTAGGTCTATGCGTAGTTTCTATGCACGAGTAGAACACAAGTTGTTGTGGGTGTTGATTTTGTTCAATATGCTTACCGTTACTAGTCCAATCTTGTTTCGACGGTATTGTGGGATGAAGCGGCCCGGACCGACCTTACACGTACACTTACGTGAGACAGGTTCCACCGACTGACATGCACTTGTTGCATAAGGTGGCTAGCGGGTGCCAATCTCTCCCACTTTAGTCGGATCGGATTCGATGAAAAGGGTCCTTATGAAGGGTAAATAGCAATTGGCATATCACGTTGTGGTTTTGCGTAGGTAAGAAACGTTCTTGCTAGAAACCCATAGCAGCCACGTAAAACATGCAAACAACAATTAGAGGACGTCTAACTTGTTTTTGCAGGGTATGCTATGTGATGTGATATGGCCAAAAAGAATGTGATGAATGATATATGTGATGTAGGAGATTGATCATGTTCTTGTAATAGGAATCACGACTTGCATGTCGATGAGTATGACAACCGGCAGGAGCCATAGGAGTTGTCTTATTTATTGTATGACTTGCGTGTCAATGATAACGCCATGTAATTACTTTACTTTATTGCTAACTGTTAGCCATAGTAGTAGAAGTAATAGTTGGCGATACAACTTCATGAAGACACGATGATGGAGATCATGATGATGGAGATCATGGTGTCATGCCGGTGACGATGATGATCATGGAGCCCCGAAGATGGAGATCAAAAGGAGCAAAATGATATTGGCCATATCATGTCACTTTTTGATTGCATGTGATGTTTATCATGTTTATGCATCTTATTTGCTTAGAACGACGGTAGTAAATAAGATGATCCCTCATTAAAATTTCAAGAAAGTGTTCCCCCTAACTGTGCACCGTTGTGAAAGTTCGTTGTTTCGAAGCACCACGTGATGATCGGGTGTGATAGATTCTAACGTTCACATACAACGGGTGTAAGCCAGATTTACACACGTGAAACACTTAGGTTGACTTGACGAGCCTAGCATGTACAGACATGGCCTCGGAACACAAGAGACCGAAAGGTCGAGCATGAGTCGTATGGTAGATACGATCAACATGAAGATGTTCACCGATGATGACTAGTCCGTCTCACGTGATGATCGGACACGACCTAGTTGACTCGGATCATGTAATCACTTAGATGACTAGAGGGGTGTCTATCTGAGTGGGAGTTTATTAGATGAACTTAATTATCCTAAACATAGTCAAAAGGTTTTTGCAAATTATGTCGTAGCTCGCGCTTTAGTTATACTGTTTAGATATGTTCCTAGAGAAAATATAGTTGAAAGTTGATAGTAGCAATTATGAGGACTGGGTCCGTAAACTGAGGATTTTCCTCATTGCTGCGTAGAAGGCTTATGTCCTTAATGCACCGCTCGGTGTGCTGAACCTCGAACGTCGTCTGTGGATGTTGTGAACATTTGACATACACGTTTTGATAACTACGTGATAGTTCAGTAATATTAAAAGGTTTAGAATTGAGGCACCGAAGACGTTTTCGAAACATCGCGGGACATATGAGATGTTTCAAGGGCTGAAATTGAGATTTCATGCTCGTGCCCACGTCAAGAGGTATGAGACCTCCGACGAGTTTCTTAGCCTACAAACTAAGGGAGAAAAGCTCAATTGTTGAGCTTTTACTCAGATTGTCTGGGTACAACAATCACTTCAATTGAGTGGGAGTTAATCTTCCAAATGAGATAGTGATGTTTCTCCAAAGTCATTGCACCAAGCTACTAGAGCTTCATGATGAACTATAAAAAATATCAGGGATAGATATGATGATCCTTGAAATATTCATGATGTTTGACACCGTGAAAGTAGAAATCAAGAAGGAGCATCAATTGTTGATGGTTAGTGAAACCACTGGAACAAGAAGGGCAAGGGCAAGAAGGGACACTTCTTGAAACGGCAAATCAGCTGCTGCTCTAGTGAAGAAACCCAAGGTTGAACCCAAACCCGAGACTCAGTGCTTCTGTAATAAAGGGAACAACCACTGGAGCAGAATTACCCTAGATACTTAGTAGATGAGAAGGCTGGCAAGGTCGATAGAAGTATATTGGATATACATCATGTTAATGTGTACTTTACTAGTACTCCTAGTAGCACCAGGGTATTAGATACCGGTTCGGTTGCTAAGTGTTAGTAACTCGAAATAAAAGCTACGGAATAAACGGAGACTAGCTAAAGGTGAGCTGATGATATGTGTTGGAAGTGTTTCCAAGATTGATGTGATCAAGCATCGCACGCTCTCTCTACCATCGAGATTGGTGTTAAACCTAAATAATTATTGTTTGGAGTTTGCGTTGAGCATAGACATGATTGGATTACGTCTATCGCAATACGGTTATTCATTTAAGGAGAATAATGGTTACTCTATTTATTTGAATAATACCTTCAATGGTCTTGCACCTAAAATGAATGGTTTATTGAATCTCGATCATAGTGATACACATGTTCATGCCAAAATATATAAGATAGTAATGATAGTACCACTTGCTTGTGGCACTGCCATTTGAGTCATATTGGTAGAAAACACATGAAGAAGCTCCATGTTGATGGATCTTTGGACTCACTCGTTTTTGAAAAGTTTGAGACATGTGAACCATGTCTATTGGTATATATGCATGAAGAAACTCCATGCAGATGGATCATTTGGACTCACTTGATTCTAAATCACTTGAGACATGCAAATCATACCACATTTCCAAGATGACTAAAAACCCTCGTTTTTCAGTAAGATGGAACAAGAGAGCAACTTGTTGGAAGTAATACATTTTGATGTGTGCTGTCCAATGAGTGTCGAGGCACGCAGTGGATATCGTTGTGTTCTTACTTCACGGATGATACTGAGTATATTTACTTGATGAAACACAAGTTTGAATTATTGAATGGTTCAAGTAATTTCAGAGTGAAGTTGAAGATCATTGTGATAAGAGGATAAAATGTCTATGATATGATCATAGAGATGAGTATCTGAGTTACGAGCTTTGGCACGCAATTAAGACATTGTGGAAATTGTTTCACAATTAATACCGCCTGGAACACCATAGTGTGATGGTGTGTCCGAACATCATAGTTGCACCCTGTTGGATATGGTGCGTACCATGATGTCTCTTATCGAATTACCACTATCGTTCATGGGCTAGGCATTAGAGACAACCGCACTCACTTTAATAGGGCACCACGTAATTCCGTTGAGACGACACTGTTTGAACTATGGTTTGGAGAAACCTAAGTTGTCGTTTCTTAAAAGTTTGGGGCTGCGACGCTTATGTGAAAAAAGTTTCAGGTTGATAAGCTCGAACCTAAAGCGGATAAAATGCATCTTCATAGGACACCCAAAATAGTTGAGTATACCTCCTAATTCAGATCCGAAAGCAATAGGGATTGTTTCTTGAATCGGGTCCTTTCTCGAGGAAAAGTTTGTCTCGAAAATTGAGTGGGTGGATGGTGGAGACTTGATATGGTTATTGAACTGTCACTACAACTAGTGTGTAGCAGGGCACAGGAAGTTGTTCCTGTGGCACCTACACCAATTGAAGTTGAAGCTTATGATAGTGATCATGAAACTTCAGAACAAGTCACTACCGTACCTCGTAGGGTGACAAGGATGCGTACTATTTCAGAGTGGTATAGTAATCCTGTCTTGTAGGTCATGTTGCTAGACAACAATGAACCTACGAGCTATGGAGAAGCGATGGTGCGCCCATATTCCGACAAATGGTTAGAAGCCGTTAAATCCGAGATAGGATCCATGTATCAGAACAAAGCATGGACTTTGGTGGACTTGCCCGATGATCGGCAAGCCATTGAGATAAATGGATCTTTAAGAAGTAGACAGACATGGACGGTAATGTCACCGTCTATGAAGCTCGATGTGGCGAAGAGTTTTTCACAAGTTCAAGGAGTTGACTACGATGAGATTTTCTCATCCGTAGCAATGCTTAAGTCCGTCGGAATCATGTTAGCATTAGCTGCATTTATGAAATCTGGCAGATGGATGTCAAAACGAGTTTCCTTACCAGTTTTCGTAAGGAAAGGTCGTATGTGATACAATCAGAAAGGTTTTGTCGATCCTAAGGATGCTAAAAGGTATGCTAGCTCCAACGATCCTTCCATGGACTAGAGCAAGCATCTCGGAGTCAGAATATGCGCTTTGATGAGATGATCAAAGATTTTGGGTTTATACAAAGTTTAAGAGAAACTTGTATTTCCAAAGAAGTGAGTGGGAGCACTATAGAATTTCTGATGAGTATATGTTGTTGACATATTGTTGATCAGAAATGATGTAGAATTTCTGGAAAGCATATAGGGTTATTTGAAAAGTGTTTTTCAATGGAAAACCTGGATTAAGCTACTTGAACGTTGAGCATCAAGATCTATAAGGATAGATCAAAGACGCTAAATGGTACTTTCAAATGAGCACATACCTTGATATGATCTTGAAGGTGTTCAAGATGGATCAGTCAAAGAAGGAGTTCTTGCCTGAGTTGTAAGGTACGAAGTTAAGACTTAAAGCTCGACCACGGCAGAAAAGAGAGAAACGACGAAGGTCGTCCCCTATGCTTTAGACGTAGGCTCTACAGTATGCTATGCTGTGTACCGCACCTGATGTGTGCCTTGCTACATGCCTGGCAAGAGGGTACAAAGGTGATCAAGGAGTGGATCACCAGATAGCGGTCAAAATTATCCTTACAGGAATAAGGACATGTTTCTCGATTATGGAGGTGATAAAGAGTTCGGCGTAAAGGGTTACGTTGATGCAAGCTTTAACACCTATCCGAATGACTCTGAGTAGCAAAACGGATACATATAGTGGAGCAACTATTTGTGTTGGGGATATTACCACTGGGCGTGAACCGGCCTACCTGGGTCGGGTTAGCTTCATTAGTAATGTAAAGGTGATTAAGCAGATGAAGGCCCAAGGCCTGTAGCCGGACCTGTAGCCGTAAACCGGCTTGATATGTAAACTTGCATTGTAAGTTAGGAATAGAGAGAGACCAACCGGGGTACGAGTATGAACTGGTGTGGGACTTTGTGGACCGATGGGCGTCACCCGTGTATATAAGGGGACGACCCGGCGGCGGTTCAAGGACAGACAACAACAACTCGAGCCTAGGCGAAGCTTGTTTGCTCCCTAGTCATCGAAACCACATCAATCCCATCACAACTAGACGTAGGCTTTTACCTTCATCGAAGGGGCCGAACTAGTATAAAACCTTGCGTCTTTGTGTCCGCTTTAACCCCTTCAAGTTAACCCGTAGCGATGGCTCCACGACTAAGTCCTTTCACAAGGACATCTGACGTGACAAATCCACGACAGTTGGCACCCACCGTGGGGCTATCGCACGATGGTTTGATGATCTTGGAGGGCAAGCTCAAAGGACTCGAAGGCTATGCTGTGGGCCGGATGACCAAGAGTCGTCGCGGCAAGCTCTACATCGACGATGCAGGATGGGGTCCTGAAGCCAGCTCGATCGAGTACGGGTACCGAGTCCCCTTTGGTGGCATACACGTTTTTATCGGCAAGATTGGTGAGCCTGGGCCTGAGCCGGACATCCGCACCGACCTCGTCGAGACGGCTCAGCGTGCGAGATCTACCCAGGTTAAACCGGCCGTGAGGCGTGCCTTTGTGGGAGTCATCCACGGAGGAGAGCATGGGAACGAGTCAGAATATGGTAGCGAGACCGTCGTCTATTCCGGCGACGAGTCCTCAACCGGAGAGACAGAATCATTGTATCAATTGCAAGACGACCAGATTAGGGGCTGTTCCGATGGCGACAGTATTCCGGACCCCCCTGAGCAGATCAACCGGGTTGGAATATTCATGGCCGGTACACAGGCGGCGAATCACTCCTCGACGCAGCAGCAATGCTCTCCGGATCAGCAGCGGCAGTGGCAGCAGGGGCAGGAGGCCTGGTGCGCCCACCGGTTCAAGTTTTGTCTGACCTGTTTGATGCACTAGCTGTACTTATGGCAGAAGCCAATCCGGTGGATCAGGAGGCCCATGATGCAGAGATTGCAAAAGTAAGAGAGCAGATCGCACAAGCCAAAGCCGACTTGGCGGCAGAGAAGGACAGGATGGTCGCAGAACGGGCCGCTTTGGACGCCCAGGCCTATAAACTTATGTTCGACCAGAACGTATCACAGGAAGTCTTGAAGCGGAAGCACAGATCACGCCTGCCGTTAGGGTTCGACCCTCGAAATATCTTTCACACTTCGGGAGCGGGAACCAGTAATCCGCCAGGGCACCTGGAGGTAAACCGGGTCGAGGCACCAGGACCAGGAGCGACGGTCCAACCCCGCCTGATGGAACCTCCTCGGCAGAACATTGTGATTCCTCCGCCGGTCCAGACACCTCCGTGTCATTATTCTAATCCTATGGACAATCTTGTCGCAGCTGCTGCGTGATTAGAAGCTATCCCGGTCGAAGGAGACTCTCCGCAAGCAATAGAGACGCGCCGGGTTAAGGAACTTCTCCGGACCGCTTTGATTCAACAGGAGGCATATTCATACAGCCGCGATCGGATTCATTCCACACCTCGTCCAAGCCGGACCTATAGCAGGTGCCTAGAGGAACCGGCCATATCAAGCAATGCGCGGGGCCGTGAAGCGGCCCGTGGCAATAACCCGGCCGGTGGTGTTCACGATGCTCAGGATGTAGTGTACCGGGCCCGGGCACGAAGGGAGGCCGAGTTAGCAGCACAAAACGAGGCGGATCAGCTTACACCGGTTCGTCCTACCACCTCTGCCGGGCCTGGGGTCGCATCTAGCTTGGGAGTGCCATGTTTAGTCCCCGCTTTACGCAATGTACGCCTGCCCAAGGACTTCAAGGGCCCGCGCAAGGTGCCGAATTACACCGCTGATTTATCTCCAGAAGCGTGGGTAGAAAGTTATGAGATGGCAATGGAGATGCTGGATGTGGATGAGACTGCGTGTGCAAAGTACTTCACCATGATGCTTGAAGGCACAACCCGTACTTGGTTGAAGGGCCTGCCGCCTAATTCTATCAGTTCATGGGCACAGTTGCGGACCCGGTTTATCCAGAATTTCAAAGATACATGTAAACAGCCTAAGTCCATAGTAGACTTGGCGGCTTGTGTTCAGGAGGACGGAGAGTCAACAACCCATTGGGTACGCCGTGTTTCTGAGGTTTTGCACTTTTCTGACAGGATCAATGCTAAATCTGCGATCTTAACCCTGGAGGGCAACTGCCGGTTTACGCCTCTAAAGCTGAAGTTGGGGCGTATGAAGCGGTTCTGTAATGACATGGGAACTCTCATGGCCGCTTTAGTGAAGTATGCTGATTCTGATAGTACCAAGGATCCTGAGACTGACGATGACAAAGCAGGGAAGGGAAATAAGAATGGCAACTCTAAGGGGCATCAATACAAACCGGCGGGCCATGGAAACGGAGGCAAACGTAAGGCGGATGGCAGCCTGGACTTTGTGGCTAACACTAATGCACAGGATAAGGGTCAGCGGCGCAGAGGTAAAGCGGCGAATCATAATGGGGCTCCAAATCCTAACCCGGATCGCTTAACCTATTTGCTGAATCAGCCTTGCCCAAAACACGGAACGAAGGAGGCGCCGACTAACCACCTGTGGAAGAATTGTTTCATTATGCAGGAATTTAAAAACTCTAATGCCTTCCGGTATGACCGTGGGTCAGGTGGTGGCTCAGGATCCGGTTTCCATGGGCCGGGTCACGATGGAGCTTCCGGTTCAGGTTTCAATCAGGGCGGTAATAATGACCAGGATAATCAGAACGGTCAAGGGGGTTACAACCAACAGCAGCAGCAGCAGCGGTCGGGTTATCAGAGCCAGCCAAAACAGTTGAACAATGGGCAATATCACGTTTTCACAACTAGCTCGGATAAGCGCGACCGGAAACTTCATAAGAGAGCAGTGAACTCTGTTGAACCGGCCGTACCGCGTTATTTACGCTGGTCAGAGCAGCCTATCGTGTGGAGCGGGGAGGATCACCCCCCCCCCCCGGGTTGACAATCCGGGCCAGTTGGCATTAGTGGTAGACCCTCAGGTGGGAGGTTATAAATTCACCAAGGTACTCATGCATGGAGGGAGCAGTATTAACATCCTGTACTATGAGACATTCCGCCGCATGGGGCTAACAGACAAGGATCTCAGACCGTCTAATACGGTGTTCCATGGTGTGGTGCCTGGCAAATCAGCATATCCTGTTGGTAAGATAGCCCTGGAGGTGGCTTTTGGGGACGAGCATGATTCCCGATCCGAGACACTAACCTTTGAGGTGGTGAAGATCCGGAGCCCGTATCACGCCTTGTTTGGGCGGCCGGCTTATGACAAGTTCATGGCACGGCCTTGTTATATCTATTTGCAGCTCAAGATGCCAGGTCACAAAGGGACAATAACGGTTCATGGGAGCCGCAAGGTTGCTTTGGAATGTGAGGAAGGTGATACGGCCTATGCAGAGTCGGTTTGTGCCATGGAGGAGTTAAAATATTATAAGGACAATGTTGATCCGGCGGACATGACGCCTTTGAAGAAGCCAACTACGGAGCATGATTCAGATCTGAAGTTCAAATCAGTGGCTGAGACCAAGCTTGTTGACTTCGTGCCTGGCGATTCGTCCAAGCAGTTCACTGTCAGTGCCAACTTGGACCCTAAATAGGAAAGCGCGCTCATCGAGTTCATCCGTGAGAATCGGGACATTTTTGCATGGAAGCCTTCTGACATGCCAGGCGTACCGAGGGAACTCGCTGAGCACACTCTTAATATTGATCCTAAGTATAAACCGGTAAAGCAATTTCTCCGCCGGTTTAACGAAGAGAGGTGCAAAGCCATTGGGGAGGAGGTAGCCAGGCTCTTAGCAGCTGGTTTTATCGTTGAAGTGTTTCATCCAGAGTGGCTTGCTAATCCGGTGTTGGTTCTTAAGAAAAATGGCACTTGGCGTATGTGTGTGGATTATACGGATCTTAACAAGGCTTGTCCAACAGATCCTTTTGCCCTCCCCCGCATTGACCAGATTATTAATGCCACGGCGGGTTGTGAGCGTTTGAGTTTTTTGGATGCGTATTCTGGGTATCATCAGATCAAAATGGCGGTTAAGGACCAGGAGAAGACATCGTTTATTACTCCCTTTGGAGCCTTCTGCTATGTATCTATGCCTTTTGGGCTCAAGAGCGCCCAAGCCACTTATCAAAGGTGTGTACAGAATTGCCTGCATAAACAGATCGGCCGCAATGTGCACACCTATGTGGATGATATTGTGGTCAAGTCAAGGCAGAAGGAGACGCTGGTTGATGATTTAAAGGAAACCTTTGACAACTTGCGGGTTTACAAGATGATGCTTAACCCTGCCAAATGTGTCTTTGGTGTTCCGGCAGGCAAGTTACTGGGCTTTCTTGTGTCCAACAGAGGAATTGAGGCTAATCCGGAGAAGATTACGGCTATCACCTCCCTGGCTAAACCAAAGTGTATCAACGATGTTCAGTGTTTGGCGGGCCGGATTGCCGCACTGAGCCGGTTTATCAGCTGCCTCGGAGAGAAGGCCATCCCTTTATATCAGATGCTGAGAAAGACAGATCAATTCGTCTGGAGTCCAGCTGCTGATGAAGCGTTGGAGGACTTGAAGCGGCAATTAGCCAATCCGCCTATTCTTGCAGCTCTGGTCGACAAGGAGCCGTTATTGTTATACGTAGCGGCCAATGCTCATGCAGTTAGCGTGGCTATTGTGGTAGAACGCAAGGAGGCAGGCAAGGAATATCCGGTTCAGCGGCCGGTTTACTATATCAGCGAGGTGCTTATTGAATCCAAGCAAAGGTATTCGCATTGGCAGAAGCTGGTATATGGAGTTTTCATGGCAAGCCGAAAGCTGAAGCAGTATTTCCAAGGGCACCCTATCAAAGTGGTCAGTTCAGCTCCCTTGGGCGATATCATACAGAACCAGGAGGCGACCGGCCGGATTGCCAAGTGGGCTATAGAACTTGAGCCGCACGAATTGAAGTACGTACCCCGGACGGCGGTGAAGTCTCAAGCACTTGTTGATTTCATCAATGATTGGACCGAGTTGCAAGCACTAGAGGAGAAACCGGATCACACATATTGGACTATCCATTTTGATGGATCCAGGCAATTGGAAGGCTCGGGGGCTGGAGTCGTGTTAACTTCCCCACGAGGTGATAAGTTTTGTTATGTTCTCCGCTTAATGTTCCCTTGTACTAATAATGCAGCTGAGTATGAAGCTTTGCTCCATGGTCTCCTGATGGCTAAGGAGATGAATCTAAGTCGGGTTAAGTGCTTCGGTGACTCGGACCTCGTAGCTCAACAGGTGTCTGGCACTTGGGATTCTAAAGACCCACTCATGGCTGCATATCATCGTGAGGTGGATATTGTTGCAAGTCACTTCAAGGGTTATCAGGTGGATCACGTGGATCGTCGAAAAAATGAAGCGGCAGACGCTTTAAGCCGGTTGGGCTCTCAGCGTAAACCGGTCCCGCCTAATGTCTTTCTTGATGTGTTGCACAATCCGCCAGTCAAGCTCCTAGGTGAAGCGGATTTGGCTATTCCTGACCCGGAGGCTCAATTGGTGGTAGCCCTGCATGTTATACCGGATTGGACAGTTCCCTATCTTGCGTACATGAACCGGGGAGAGTTGCCAGAGGATGAAACTCTAGCCAGGCAGATAGTCCGGCGATCCAAATCTATGACAATTATCAATGGCGAATTGCATCATTGTAGTGTATCAGGGGCGTTTCAATGCTGCATCTCTCCTGAGGAAGGATGTGAAATTTTACGCGAAATCCATGAAGGGGATTGTGGTCACCACGCCGGTTCGAAGTCCCTGGTGGCTAAGGCGTTTCGTCACGGGTTTTACTGGTTGACGACTCATGCTGATGCGGAGGACTTGGTTAAACGGTGTGATGGCTGTCAGAAATTTTCAAGGCGTGCTCATGTGCCGGCTCAAGAATTGAGGATGATTCCAATTACTTGGCCATTTGCGACTTGGGGGCTGGATATGGTCGGACCTTTTAAAAGGTCCAAGGATAAGAAAACCCACCTTTTGGTGGCAGTTGATAAGTTTACCGAGTGGGTTGAAGCGGAGCCTGTCAGCAAGTGTGATGCAGCTACAGTGGTTCAGTTCATTAAAAAAGTGATTTTCCGGTTTGGCTTTCCACACAGTATCATTACTGACAATGGTACCAATTTATCCAAGGGTGCTATGAAGGAATTCTGTGAACGTGAGCACATCAGACTGGACGTATCATCAGTGGCTCACCCCCAGTCCAATGGGCAGGCAGAACGGGCTAATCAAGAGATCTTGCGAGGCATCAAACCCCGGCTTATGGTTCCATTGCAAAGGACACCGGGATGTTGGGTTGAAGAACTACCATCTGTACTATGGGGTATCAACACTACGCCCAACCGATCCACAGGATACACACCGTTTTTTAGGTCTACGGAGCAGAGGCGGTTCTCCCTAGTGATATCCGGCACGATCCGCCTCGTGTGGTGGCTTATGTTGAAGCGGACAATGAGATAGCACAACAAGATGCTTTGGACCTATTAGATGAGGAGCGTGACATAGCGGCTGCCCGCTCGGCGATTTATCAACAAGATTTTCGTCGCTATCACAGTCGCCGGGTCAGAACAAGAACTTTTCAAGAAGGAGATTTGGTGCTTCGGCTCATCCAAGATCAGACGGATATGCACAAGTTATCCCCACCTTGGGAGGGACCTTTCGTGGTCAGCAAGAATCTGCACAACGGGTCGTACTATCTGATTGATATTCGAGAGCATAAAGACTCACGCACATCAGAGGAGGAGATCAACAGGCCGTGTAATATAGCTCATCTTCGGCCTTACTACACTTGAGCCATCGGCTCTATCTATGTACATATTATGGCAGTGTATATATTATCATTGAAATAATAAAACCGGAGCCTCAGCTAAAGCGGGGTCTCTTTCCTTTCATATCATGCGTGGTTACATGGAGTGGTTCTGTTTTAAAACGGCCTCCGGTTTACCCCTTGAAATTTGCTTTTCAAAACAGTTTTGTGATATCACTTGGGGCCTTGGTCGTGTCCGAACCAACGCGACACCTTTTGATAGGCGAAAGCCACCAGATCACTTGGGGACATGGTCAAGTCTGAACCAGTCACGCCTCTTGATCGGCCTAAGGCCACAAAATCACTTGGGGGCTTGGTCGAACCCGAACCATTGCCACGCCTCTTGATCGGCATAATTGCCACGGTTTCATATGGGGACCTGGCTGACTTGAACCATTGTCATTCCTATTGGGGGCTTGGTCCTGTCCGACCATGGTAACACCATCTGATCAGCTCAGTAAAGCATGTTTTTGCAAACGGTTTTTATCATTGCCTTTGCTGTCATATTTCTTTTATGACTATTCTTCAATTTTTTGTTGTGTTTCCTTTGAACCAACAACACTTTTTTACCGGTTCAGTTGACGGAAATCGGTTCATTTGTATTCCGGAGAAATATGCCCGGTTTAACTTTCCTGTTAACATCATGAAGTAGCAGGGGGGGCTCATAATGGCCCAGCACGATTTACAAGGGAGTTGTTTTCTCCCCTTTGATGGCAACGGTTTATAAATACTCCGTTTCAAGCCTGGCTAAGCCAACTACGTGCCCAGCGATGGCAGGTATTTTGTATCACATATTTGATTATATGTTTTAAATACATTGATATATATATATATCAAGGTTGTGAACCAGTTGGCAGTATAACCGCCACCGCAGTTCAAGATTTTTCTGATTGCAGGAAATATAATTAAGGATTTCAAGCAAAAGCATCAGTACTTATGCACGAAGGCATATTTCGAGACAGAAGTATTGACTATCCTATTACAAGGTAACGCGGTGCCCAAATAAGATCATTGTTGTTCCGGCGGATCATAATGAAGCAGTTATGTAAACCGGCTTCCGGTTCAAGCTTGCTCATCAAACCGGTCTGATGGTTGTGGGTCGTCCCGCGCTGCTTCAGCTTCCTCATCTCTATCATTGGCTGGAAATCAACAGTGGACCAGTCGATTCCCATTAAAGCTTGAAAGACAGCCTCTTCATGGATCAGAGAAGACGGTTCAATATCAGGAGCGTAAGTATGCTTACGAATTGGAGGAATCAGATTTTCCGCTTCAGGAGTTGGTGCAGCCACTCGTTTGTTCTAGTCATCGTACTGAGCTTGATAATGCGACAAGTCTGCCTCTTCAGCCAAATGACAAGCCAGAGGGCGTACTGCACGGTTTATCGCCCTCAAATCATCTTCATTGAACTCTAAGCCATCTTCCTTCAAGCTGGGATAGCCTTGAGCTACTTCAACAGGATCGAAATCCGGCACCCAAGCTTTTGCCCAGATCAAGGCATTAATGGCTCCGGTTCGAGCAGCAGATTTCTTTAGTTCTTCAATCCGAGCAGGAAGCATTGACAACCTATTAAGAGTGTCTTGGATTAAGGAAGGTGCCGGATTGTTATGCGATGCAGTGGTGATGATCCGTTGCGCTCCGGTATACAGCTGTTCAATTAAAGTGTAGGCAGCCTTCAATTTCTTTCGAACATCTGACCCTAAGTGACCAATGCGTGTACCTGTAGCAATACAAGAAAGATCACAAACCGGATTTATTATCAGCAGGCCAGAGTTGTTCAAGAAATCAAAAGGGACTTACCAAAGATAGCAGCGGTCATGGAATGTACTTGCCTCTTTACGATGGTCAGCTCATCTACCACCGGTTTAAGAGCAGCTTCAGCGTTTTCAGCTCTTTTTATTAAATCGGCCTTCTCAGTGGCCCAATCAGTCCGCTCCTTCTTGAAGCCCTCCTTCAGCTGTTCTGTGATACTCAAAGCGCTGGTTAATTCTTCCCTTGCCTTGTCAGTTTCAGCTTGCTGGGTTTTCAAAATTTCCTGCAGATCAGTAATCCGGTCTTCTTTGATCTGCACTTCAGCCTGCATAAAGACAGTGCTTGGCTTTCAACAAACGGTACAAGAATTTGAAGTACCAACCACATAACAAGTTATATGCTTGATACTTGGGGGCTAATGCACCTTCAATTTTCATCTGTTACTAAATCGTAAAGTCCCAAGCTCAATACAGGTATTCAACTTGGCACTTGGGGGCTAATGGCTATTTGCTCAATTATGTTCTGATGTTAGAATCTTTATTGGAGTCCCGGTTTAACTATACTAAGTTGAACCGGCCCTTGGGGGCTACATTGATGGATTTCAAAGTATTGAGGACTATATTCAAGTCCCGGTTTGAAGAAGGTTACAAACCGGCCCTTGGGGGCTAGGAGGATTAATACAGTGGCAGTAATTAAAGAAAGAAGAAGCACAAGAAAGTTACCTCAAATTTATCTCTCATCATCTTTACCATGCCAGCTTCATAGTCACGGCTAGTATATAGCCGGTTCAAGTAACCAGAATGAAGGTCTCAGGCATCCAGAGCAGCATATGTTTCCAGATTAACATCCCATTTGCCTTTGTTCATGGTGGAAAAATCTTCTTTCACAGTATGCTTGGCCAAAGCGACAGGATTCCCTGGTTCAAAGCGACCTACGCCGGTAATTACAACGTCATCATCCTTGGGCTCACCGGTTTGTGTTGGCGCGGTCGGTTTATCGGCAGGCTTTGAAGGACTGCGAGATCCAGCAATCCGGACGGAGATGGCAGGCTGGTCAACAGGGACGGAGGTATCGATAGGCCTTTTATCAATAATGGCATCATCTTGCAAAGGAGGATCATTGGGAATATCCTCAGGAACGAACGCTTCAAGATCTGGTGTTTTATCCTATTCAGGGGCAGTGTCTTCCTCAGCCGCTTTATTCAGGCGGGCTTTCTTGCTTGGTTTAGGTTTAGCCCTGAAAGAGAGACAAAGAGTCAAGGAACAGCATAAGTTATAACATGGTATACCAGAAGCATATGTTCAGTCTAGCTTACCCAAGAACTGTTTTCAGTGGTGGCAGCTGAGTGGCCGACGATTCACCAGAGAAGGAATGGGAAGTAACCTTGATAATCGGAGTCGGACGGATTAAGAGGTTGACGGATGAAACCCGCTTTAGGAGGTAAATTAATAAAAAGGTCGGAGACCTCAGAGCGGCGTTTTCGAACCGGACTGTTTGGTAAACCGACGGAGGTAACTACCTGGCCGCTGTGCCGGGTGGTGCGGAGAGCTTCATGTTGCTGAGTCTTCATAAGAAATTTGGGATCCAAGTAAGCAAGAGGATGAGAAAATTTAACTTTCCGGTTTGCCTGGCGAAATTTTGGCAAAGGCAAAGGATCTGAATCAGAAGAGAGAATAGTTACCTCAGCGACATTAGCATTACTGGCTTCAGCGTCATCCTGACAAGTATCATCATCAATAAGGCGTGTAAAAAGTAAGCCTAGTGAATCGAGTTCTACCTCAGGGTCCGAGTTACCCACATCATCATCAACAGCCGGGTCAGATGAAGCAGTGGCTTTCCTCTTCTTAGCAGGCTTCTTGACAACCTTGGTCTTTAGCCGGGTTGGCCGTTCTATTTTCTCCAGTTTGTCTTGTGGAAGCTTCTTGCTCCAAAACGGATTATCACCCTGGTTAAGCAGCAATTGATGTCAGACAGAGATAGCAATAACAGGTTCAGTAAAAAGTACAATTAAAAATCTTACAGCTGGCGGTTTGTTGGTAGCACAGAAAGGGGCCAGGCCGGTTTGAGCGCAGAGATGCTCCGGCTCGTTCAGCATTTTCTTCACAGCCTCTGTGACTTCATCATCGGAGAGCTGAATGTTGGTGTGTCGGAGTGGGTCATCAACACTACCAGTATACTTTCACATTAAATCGGATCGCCGGCTGAGAGGCAGTATGCTCCATGATATCCAGCAGCGTGCGAGATCTACTCCTGTTAAACCGTTGGCCATGAAGGCTCGGAGCTTGGATAATTGCGGAGCATATTTACTCCTCTCCTTGGCACTTAACCTTTGTGGGAAGGGGTGTGTATTGCTGAGCCGCTCCGGACGAAAGCCAGGCAAAGGATTTTCATCATCAGGGGAAGTATCTTTGCAGTAAAACCATGTTGCATTCCACTCCTTGGGGTGATTGTGCAGTTTGGCATGGGGATAAGTGATTTCTTTCCTTTTCTGAATTGCCATACCGCCCAATTCGGTATTGGGACCATCAGTGAATTCTGTGTGGCGGTTTAAGTGGAAGCAGTCTCTGAACAATTCAACTGTGGGTTTCTCTTGAAGGTATACCTCACAGAGCACTTGGAAATGACATAAGTTGGTAACATAATTGGGGCCAATATCTTGCGGGCGGAGTTGAAAATTGGCTAACACATCCCGGTAAAATTTGGAGCCGGGCGGTTTGAAGCCCCGGGCTAAGTGATCCGCAAAAATCACAACCTCTCCCTCTTGAGGTGTGGGAGGACATTCATCACCAGGAACCCTCCAGTGGATAGCCTCTTTGCTGTCTAAAGCGCCGATCGAAACTAAATCATCCAACTGAGTTTCTGTGACGCAAGAAGGAACCCAGTTGCACTCATATACTTGCTTGGCCATGGTGAGATCTACAAGAAATAGGTGTTTCCGGTTCAAGAAGGCGCTGGTATGAACAAAGTTAAACCGGAGGCAGTACATTTAAACCGGATTTTTATGCAGTGGCATCATATGGCTACAGAAGTATGGCGGTTCAACAAGGGGACTAATGGTATATACCAGTTTAATAATTTTTCCTATATTAAGTTAAACCGCCTGATCTAAAACCATTGAAAGCAATTGAGGTTGCGGATGGCTAAGTATGCAGAAACAGGTTTCACAAAGTCTTATTGCAGCAATGGATCTGAAGCGAGTTCAGAAAAACAGAAATATTCAGAAGATTAAAGCAGAACGGAAGTCAATCAATGGGCAGGTATGAAGATGAGATCTATGGACTTGAGCGTGAAACTACAGGCGGATGCTAAGAAGCTACTGCTGGTCAGAGCAAGGTTTCATAGATATGTTCAGGAATCTAGGTGCGAGCACGAACAAGTGATGAACACGGCAAGAACATGAAACCCTAGAGTAGATCTATGTTAAGAAGAACAGAAGGCTTACCTGAGTTGAAGAAGACGCGGAAGGCTACCGCAGTGCTCTGGTGCGTTCAGGTTGATGCAACGGCCCAAGACGATGCAGAGGTTAACGGCGGCGGCGGAGCTCCGAGGCTGGCGACGCGAGGAAGACGAAGAGAAAGAGACGAAGGGGGGAAAAGGAAATGACCATTCGGTCCTATTTATAAGGCAAAGGACGTATGTCAGGCGCGCGAATCCAGGAGCCGCAAGATTTGGAAGTAGAGCTGCTGCCTTGGGTATCGCAGATCTATTAATAAAAGAAGGCGTCATAAAAGTTAACTTCATGATGACGTCATGCCGGTTTACAGTAACCAGAGATGATGACGACATGGCGGTTTACCAATTACCAGAAGATGTTGAAGACAAAGATTTTTATGAAGGATTGACATGAACCAGTTCAAATCAATCTGGGGCCTAATGTTGGGGATATTACCACTGGGCGTGAACCGGCCTACCTGGGCCGGGTTAGCTTCATTAGTAATGTAAAGGTGATTAAGCAGATGAAGGCCCAAGGCCTGTAGCCGGTTTAGAACCTGTAGCCGTAAACCGGCTTGATATGTAAACTTGCATTGTAAGTTAGGAATAGAGAGAGACCAACCGGGATACGAGTATGAACCGGTGTGGGACTTTGTGGACCGACGGGCGTCACCCGTGTATATAAGGGGACGACCCGGCGGCAGTTCAAGAACAGACAACAAAAACTCGAGCCTAGGTGAAGCTTGTTTGCTCCCTAGTCATCGAAACCACATCAATCCCATCACAACTAGACGTAGGCTTTTACCTTCATCGAAGGGGCCGAACTAGTATAAACCCTTGTGTCTTTGTGTCCGCTTTAACCCCTTCAAGTTAACCCGTAGCGATGGCTCCACGACTAAGTCCTTTCACAAGGACATCTGACGTGACAAATCCACGACAATTTGGAATAGCTCCAAGTGGAGCGTGGAAGCAGCATTTACAATATGACCTAGAGATTTGCCAAGTACATATGGATCTGAATGTTGCAGACCCGTTGACTAAAACCTCTCTCACAAGCAAAACATGATCAAACCCCAGAACTCATTGAGTCTTAATCACATGATGATGTGAACTAGTTTAGTGACACTAGTAAACTCTTTGGATGTTGGTCACATGGTGATGTGACCTGTGAGTGTTAATCACATGATGATGTGAACTAGATTATTGACTCTAGTGCAAGTGGGAGACTGTTGGAAATATGCCCTAGAGGCAATAATAAATTAGTTATTATTATTATATTTCCTTGTTCATGATAATCGTTTATTATCCATGCTATAATTGTATTGATAGGAAACTCAGATACATGTGTGGATACATAGACAACACCATGTCCCTAGTAAGCCTCTAGTTGACTAGCTCGTTGATCAATAGATGGTTATGGTTTCCTGACCATGGACATTGGATGTCGTTGATAACGGGATCACATCATTAGGAGAATGATGTGATGGACAGGACCCAATCCTGAGCCTAGCACAAAGATCGTGTAGTTCGTATGCTAAAGCTTTTCTAATGTCAAGTATCATTTCCTTAGACCATGAGATTGTGCAAATCCCGGATACCGTAGGAATGCTTTGGGTGTACCAAACGTCACAACGTAACTAGGTGTCTATAAAGGTGCACTACGGGTATCTCCAAAAGTGTCTGTTGGGTTGGCACGAATCGAGACTGGGATTTCTCACTCCGTGTGACAGAGAGGTATCTCTGGGCCCACTCGGTAGGACATCATCATAATGTGCACAGTGTGACCAAGGGATTGATCACGGGATGATGTGTTATGGAACGAGTAAAGAGACTTGCCGGTAACGAGATTGAACAAGGTATCGGGATACCGACGATCGAATCTCGGGCAAGTACAATGCCGCAAACAAAGGGAATTGAATACGGGATTGATTGAATCCTCGACATCGTGGTTCATCCGATGAGATCATCGTGGAACATGTGGGAGCCAACATGGGTATCCAGATCCCGCTGTTGGTTATTGGCCGGAGAGTTGTCTCGGTCATGTCTGCGTGTCTCCCGAACCCGTAGGGTCTACACACTTAAGGTTTGATGACGCTAGGGTTATAGGGAATAGATGTACGTGGTTACCGAATGTTGTTCAGAGTCCCGGATGAGATCTCGGACGTCACCAGGAGTCCCGGAATGGTCCGGAGGTGAAGATTGATATATTGGACGAAGGGTTTTGGAGTCCAAAAGTGTTCCGGAGGTACCGGGTGATGACCAGCATGAGTGAAAGGTGTTTAGGGAGCCCCGGTAAGTGTTGGGGGGGCTTCATGGGCCAAGGGGAGGGGGCAAACCAGCCCACTAAGGGGCTGTGCGCCCCCCTCACCTATTCCCACGTGACCAGGGGGTTTGAGGCGCCCCATCTAGGGTTCCCACCTCCTGGCTTGGGGGCCAAGTCACCCAAAGGGGAGATCCCATCTGCCCTGACCGCCGCCCCCCTAGGGGAAACCCTAGGGCGCCTCCCCCTCTCCCTTCCCCCTATATATAGTGGAGGTTTTGGGGCTGCCCAACACATGAGTCTCTCTCTCCCAAGGCGCAGCCCTACCTCTCTTCCTCCTCATCTCTTGCGGTGCTTGGCGAAGCCCTGCTGGAGTGCCACGCTCCTCCACCACCACCACGCCGTTGTGCTGCTGCTGGACGGAGTCTTCCCCAACCTCTCCCTCTCTCCTTGCTGGATCAAGGCATGGGAGACGTCATCGGGCTGCATGTGTGTTGAACGCAGAGGTGCCGTCCGTTCGGCACTAGGATCTCCGGTGATTTGGATCACGACAAGTACGACTCCTTCAACCCCGTTCACTTGAATGCTTCCGCTTAGCGATCTACAAGGGTATGTAGATGCAGTCTCCTTCCCCTTGTTGCTAGATTACTCTATAGATTGATCTTGGTGATGCGTAGAATTTTTTTGATTTCTGCTACGTTCCCCAACACCCCAGCCCGCTACTAAATATGGCCGATGCGGTAGCAACACCGACATCATCACCGAGCTAGATCCGACCAACACGTAGGAGTATTGACCTCGTCACTGAATTATTAGATCCGATGGATGCGGAACTGACCTCGGTGTTGATCCTCTGGACCCCGTTGCGCTGCTCGTCGAGCAGCCGACAAGGGATCCGGTCCACTCAGCCGACCTCGGCAGCGAGCGTCGATACTCTGCTCCACTCGGCACTGAGCGTGGATCCTCTGCTCCACTCGGACGACCTCGGCAGCGAGCGCATCTGGGTCAGTGTCGTGGGACGAGAAGGCGAGGAGGCGAGGGGACGACGTGGGCATGCGGCTTTCATGGCGGTGGCAGCTGCAGGGGCACGCCACCGTGGTTTACCTAGACGCGAGACTGTAGGGATAGTTAGAAGTGAATTTTATTTATCTTCCTTTTATCTCCCTCGTTTCACCAGATAAGGATGCTAATTACTCTAAAAATAAATAAAAGTATCAAATATATGGAGTATTAATCAACAACGGCCACCAAACTAACGACCGGCATATCCATCGCTGTTGGGGAGGTTTCGTGGGGTTAGTTTAAACGTGCGACTAGCTCATCGTGAGAATAACAACCAAGACTTTTAGACGTTGGTTGTTATTGGCTTAATTTCTAGTAGTGGCTTGTGGGTCTATTGGGCCTACTGCGGGCCTGCATCCTAGCCCTAGTAATGGGTTTCTAGTCGTATGCAGGCCGTGGTGGCCCTATAGGTGGCACTTTTTTTAAAAAAAATCCAGTTTTTTTGCTTTCTTTTTTGTTTCTAATTACTTATTTATTTTCTTTTACGATAATTCTTTTTGCTATTAAAGTTTGTAACAAAATTCTAATTACTTATTTATTTTCTTTTATGATAATTCTTTTTGCTTTTAATGTTTTGAACAAAATTCTAATTACTTATTTATTTTCTTTTATGATAATTCTTTTTGCTATTAAAGTTTGTAACAAAATTCTATATAATTTTAGTTTCAATAATACTAGAGGTTTATAAAAGCTTTTTAGTTGATTCCTTTAGTACCAGTTCTAAGGCTGTTACAAA
>NC_041383.1:562028666-562060618 GCF_002162155.2 Triticum dicoccoides | reverse complement strand
AATGTTTTGAACAAAATTCTAATTACTTATTTATTTTCTTTTATGATAATTCTTTTTGCTATTAAAGTTTGTAACAAAATTCTATATAATTTTAGTTTCAATAATACTAGAGGTTTATAAAAGCTTTTTAGTTGATTTCTTCAGTACCAGTTCTAAGGCTACTTATTTATTTTCTTTTATGATAATTCTTTTTGCTTTTAATGTTTTGAGCAAAATTCTAATTACTTATTTATTTTCTTTTATGATAATTATTTTTGCTATTAAAGTTTGTAACAAAATTCTATATAATTTTGGTTTCAATAATACTAGAGGTTTATAAAAGTTTTTTAGTTGATTCCTTTAGTATCGGTTCTAAGGCTGTTACAAAGGCATTTTATTTTGGCATTGTATCATCATTTCATCCACATAACATATGCAAGAAAGTTGAGAGGGTTACGGCAAAAACTGGATGCACTTCGTGTACAAAACGGACAATCAGGATTTTATACGGAAACTTGTCTGTTACAACATGCATTTCAAATGAACTACAAAAAGGTTGAAAGTTGGCATGGTATCATCATAATAGTTGTGGAGAAAGTCTTCACTTTTTCTTCGCTTGTGTCCTTTCCTTATTGCGCCGTAACCATGGATAATCTTCATCATTTATCAGGATGCTTGGGTCAGTCTTGACTTTGAAGGGAGGAATTTCATGAAACTTTTCATAATCTTCGGACATGTCTGTCTTGCCCTCCACTCCCACGATGTCCCTTTTTCCTGAAAGAACTATGTGGCGCTCTGGCTCATCATATGATGTATTCGCTTCCTTATTTTTTTCTTTTTCTCGGTTTGGTAGACATGTCCTTCACATAGATAACATGTGCCACATCATTGGCTAGGACGAACGGTTCGTCAGTGTACCCAAGATTGTTCAGATCCACTATTGTCATTCCGTACTGTGGGTCTACCTGTACCCCACCTCCTGACAGATTGACCCATTTGCACTTAAACAAAGGGACCTTAAAATCTACTCCGTAGTCAAGTTCCCATATGTCCACTATGTAACCATAATATGTGTCCTTTCCCCTCTCGGTGGCTGCATCAAAGAGGACACCGCTGTTTTAGTTGGTGCTCTTTTGATCTTGGGCGAACATGTAAAATGTATTCCCATTTATCTCGTATCCTTTCCAAATCGTAACACTCGAAGATGGTCCCCTGGACAACGAGTACAGCTCATCACAAACAGTGTTTTCATCTCTGAGACGTGTTTCCAACCAACTGCTAAAAGTCCTGATGTGTTCACATGTAATCCAGTCGTCGCACTACTTCGGGTGTTTGGAGCGCAGACTATTCTTGTGTTCATCGACATAAGGGGTCACCAAGGTAGAGTTCTATAGAACTGTGCAGTGTGCTTGAGACCAAGAATATCCGTCCCTGCATATTATTGTCTCCCCTCCAAGCGTGCCTTTTCCAGTCAGTCTTCCCTCATACCGCGATTTAGGGAGACCTATCTTCTTAAGGCCAGGAATGAAGTCAACACAAAACCCAATGACATCCTTTGTTTGATGGCCCATGGAGATGCTTCCTTCTGGCCTAGTGCAGTTACAGACATATTTCTTTAGGACTCCCATGAACCTCTCAAAGGGGTACATATTGTGTAGAAATATGGGGCCCAGAATGACAATCTCGTCAACTAGATGAACTAGGACGTGCGTCATGATATTGAAGAAGGATGGTGGGAGCACCAGCTCGAAACTGACAAGACATTGCACCACATCACTCCTTAGCCTTGGTATGATTTTTGGATCGATCACCTTCTGAGAGATTGCATTGAGGAATGCACATAGCTTCACAATGGCTAATCGGACGTTTTTCGGTAGAAGCCCCTCAATGCAACCGGAAGCAGTTGCGTCATAATCACATGGCAGTCATGAGACTTTAGGTTCTAAAACTTTTTCTCTGCCATATTTATTATTCGCTTTATATTCGACGAGAAGCCACTCGGGACCTTCATACTAAGCAGGCATTCAAAGAAGATTTCCTTCTCTTCTTTGGTAAGAGCGTAGCTGGCAGGACCTTCATACTGCTTTGGAGGCATGCCGTCTTTTTCGTGCAAACATTCCAGGTCCTCCCATGCCTCAGCTGTATCTTTTGTCTTCCCATACACGCCCAAGAAGCCTAGCAGGTTGACGCAAAGGTTCTTCGTCACATGCATCATGTCGATCGAAGAGCGGACCTCTAGGTCTTTCCAGTAGGGTAGGTCCTAAAATATAGATTTCTTCTTCCACATGGGTGCGTGTCCCCCAGCGTCACTCGGAACAGCTAGTCCGCCGGGACCGTTTCCAAAGATTACGTGTAAATCATTGACCATAGCAAGTACGTGATCACCGGTACGCATGGCGGGCTTCTTCCGGTGATCTGCCTCGCCTTTGAAATGCTAGCCTTTCTTTCGATATTGATGGTTGGTCGGAAGAAATCAATGATGGCCCACGTACACATTCTTCCTGCAGCTTCCCAGGTATATACTTTTGGTGTCAGCTAAAAAGTGCGTGCATGCATGGTATCCCTTGTTTGTCTGTCCTGAAAGGTTACTGAGAGCGGGCCAATCGTTGATGGTTACAAACAACAACGCGTGCAGGTTAAATTCCTCCTGCTTGTGCTCATCCCACACATGTACACCGTTTCCATTCCACAACTGTAAAAGTTCTTCAACTAATGGCCTTAGGTACACATAAATGGCATTGCCGGGTTGCTTAGGGCCTTGGATGAGAACTAGCATCATAATGAACTTCCGCTTCATGCACATCCAAGGAGGAAGGTTATACATACATAGAGTCATGGGCCAGGTGCTGTGATTGCTGCTCTGCTCCCCGAAAGGATTAATGTCATCCGTGCTTAAACCAAACCATACGTTCCTTGGGTCATGTGCAAACTCAGCCCAGTACTCTCTCTCGATTTTTCTCCACTGCGACCCGTCAGCGGGTGCTCTCAACATCCATCTTTCTTACGGTCCTCACTGTGCCATCGCATCAACTTGGCATGCTCTTTGTTTCTGAACAGTCATTTCAACCGTGGTATTATAGGAGCATACCACATCACCTTCGCAGGAACTCTCTTCCTACGGGGCTTGCCATCAACATCACCAGGGTCATCTCGTTTGATCTTATACCGCAATGCACCGCATACCGGGCGTGCGTTCAAATCCTCGTACGCACCGCGGTAGAGGATGCAGTCATTAGGGCATGCATGTATCTTCTGCACCTCCAATCCTAGAGGGCATAGGACCTTCTTTGCTGCGTACGTACTGTCGGGCAATTCATTATCCTTTGGTAGCTTTTTCTTCAATATTTTCAGTAGCTTCTCAAATTCTTTGTCAGGCACAACATTCGCTGCCTTCCACTGCAGCAATTCCAGTACGGTACCCAGCTTTGTGTTGCCATCTTCACAATTGGGGTACAACTTTTTTTTGTGATCCTCTAACATGCGATCGAACTTCAGCTTCTCCTTTTGACTTTCGCATTGCGTCCTTGCATCGACAATGACCCGGCGGAGATCATCATCGGGCACATCGTCTGGTTCCTCTTGATCTTCAGCAGCTTCCCCCGTTGCAGCATCATCGTGCACATCATCTGGTTCCTCTTGATCTTCAGCAGCTCCCCCCGTTGCAGCATAACCGTATTCAGGGGGCACATAGTTGTCATCGTCCTCTTCTTCTTCGCTGTCTTTCATCATAACCCTATTTCTTCGTGCCTCGTCCAAACATTATAGTGTGGCATGAAACCCTTGTAAAGCAGGTGGGTGTGAAGGATTTTCCGGTCGGAGTAAGACTTTGTATTCCCATATTTAGTGCATGGACAACACATAAAACCATTCTGCTTGTTTGCCTCAGCCACTTCGAGAAAATTATGCACGCCCTTAATGTACTCTGAGGTGTGTCTGTCACCATACATCCATTGCCGGTTAATCTGCGTGCATTATATATAATTATGTGTGTCAAAAGTAAGAAAATCAGACAAATATCTACCTAAAGTAAGAAAATCAGACAAGTATCAGAAAGAAGATAAGAACAAGAGGCTCACCATGGTGGTGCCGGCGACGAGATCGGCGCGGGCGATCAACGGTGGTGAAAACGGGGACGGGGCGTGACGGACCGCTAAATCTAGACAAATCTCGAAAAAAATGGAGCTCCGAGGTCGAGCTTCGAGAGGAGAAAGCTTAACTAGTGTGGCTCGGGCATTTCATCGAACACATCATGTGCATAGGAGGTGAACTAGAGCACCCAAATGCCCTCTCCTCGCCGGATTCAAAAAACAGAGCACTGGAGTGCTCTGCCGCGGCGATGGGGTATATATAGGCAAGTTATTTGTCCCGGTTCGTGGCATGAACCGGGACTAAAGCCACCCCTTCTGTCCCGGTTCAAGCCAAGAACCGGGACCAATGGTTGTGGGCCAGCAGCGAGGACCGTTGGTCCCGGTTCGTGGCTCGAACCGGGACAAATGGTTCCACACGAACTGGGACCAATGCCCATGAGGCCCTGGCCGGCCCCCTGGGCTCACGAACCGGATCTAATACCCACCATTGGTCCCGGTTCTTGAAGAACCGGAACTAATAGGCTGGCCAGGGTCGAACGGTAGCCCTGTTTTCTACTAGTGGCTATCCACCTACAAATTAAGTAATAACCATTGTGATACAAAATGAGGGTATGACAATTGGTAAACTAGATGTTGCTCTCTTCTTTTCCAATCATGCAATCACAACCATTTCCCTCGAAAAATTAAGATAACCCCTCTGTTCGTCCGTCCGTGTATCAGTTGATGCACACAACTGTTTCTTTGCAAACACAACATGTCATCACAGAAGAGCTAGAGCCTAGAGCTACAGAAAAGAAGGTACAACTATTGCCGATTCTTTTGGTAACTGGTCATCCATATTGGTAAGATAATTTAGTTGAGCATTTATACATGACATGCTGAATGCACACTATTTTGTTTTATACTATTACTAACTTGATTCCAAGAGAAAAAGTTGTTGGATCGTAAAAACAAGGATTAGTGGAGAGAATCAAACATGTTTATAGGAGTACGTAGGAGTATATATGTAACCACTATATATAGCAGACAGAGTGACCAACCTGCTATATATAGTTTGCCTAGCTAGCCATAGCTACTGCGATTAACTTTGTTTTGAGGTGTAAAAGTACCCAGGAGACAATAGATTTTCCCTATAGGCTATAGCTCTGCCTTGTTTTAGTAATCCCTCGCGGTCATAGCATTTGCCCGATCGATGCGACTCCATCGCCAAATGCAAACAGCAAAGCTTGTGCGGGAGGGGCGTATCTTGCTTTCCACTTTTGGTCCCCGCTCGACGAGCTTTGCTTTGCTTGGAGTATAAACATACTACCTCCAAATACACCTGGCCTTTGGGTTTTATATACAAGTACTAAACAAAACTACCAGATCGAGCCTTCTAGACCGCAAAGTAGAGAAAGGGACCGTGTGTACACGACACCATCAGTCATGCCATCATCGATGGATGCTTCATTTCACCGCACACGGATTAACATAACCCTTGCAGCCACATCACGGGAGAGATTTACTAATGGGGGCAGCGAATAGGGCGCGGCCTCCATGCCCGCGCAGACGACATGCAAACAAACAGGTGGAGGGAGCTCGACGAAGCAACCCCTGCCGTGTCTCCCGGCCGTGGCATGTACTGCAAGATATATTAGCTGTAGGGATAGTTAACCATTAACGTGCCCGTCGCCGGTCGATCTGGGTTCTTCTTCCTGCTCTTTCCGGTGGCCGGGATGGGCTTTACGCGCGGGGTGGCGATTAAACAAGGCGGTGGTCCTGGGCCTGGAGGGGGAGCTGGTGCGCGTGGGTGACACCTGTCGCCGGCGTGGTGCGGCAAAGTCACCGCACCCAGCGCGCGGAGACGGCGATGCGCGCATAAAATAACACTCGGCCGAGGCCGATCGCGCTCGCCCGCCCGTACGTACGTCTACGTGCTTGCCCGAAATAGCAGCCACATTATTTTACGGGCGCGCGCGCTGTCTTCCGGGCCGCGGGAACCCCGATCGGTCTAGAGAGGAAGAGGAAAGGCGGGCGGGGTGTCGGCGCGGGATTGGCCCGGCCATCGCCATCGGCGCACCCACCACTAATTGGTGGCAGCGACAGCGGCTACCGATCGAGCATGACCTTAGCTTATTAGCTTAGGGCATTGTTAATTGCGCAGTGATGCGTCCTGCTGAGCCTGCTGATGCGCGCGCGTGATGCTCTGGTGTAGAGCTGGCTTATTGGCTCGGGACGTTTGGTGAGGTGAGACGCCGTGAGAGCTAGGCATGGGAGAGGGCACATTGCCACGAGCGCTAGCTTAGGGGCGATCTACGGGAAAGACCGAAAGAGAAGGTGTACGTGGAGGGCATGGCCGGGGACCGTACGTAGAAAATATACTTAAATCACAAGGGGAGATCTAACGATCTACTGCTGCTGCTGCTGCTGCTTTGGGGTCAGTATTATTCTTTGGTGAATGTCACGACGGGGAGGTCTCTCGAAGGGGTAAGGGAGATTAAGGAATTGGATATTGGTTTTGATTCCGGCCTCTTGTTACGTGCGCGTACGTGTGTGGTGTTCCCATGTTGCCCTCCGGTAACAATGGATCAGGCCGGGGTAGATCGGTGGAACTGAAGCTCCGGTTTCCCGGGGAATCTTGTGCTGTGGACACCTGCGCTCGATCGAGGGGTTCTTTCGGTCGTTTTGTCCCCGGCATCCCAGCCGGCAGGTAACTTTTGGCCAAATTAATTCATGCCTCCTTCGACCCATCAAAATGGTTCCTGGAGCCGCCGTTTTGTTTCACCTTAATCTACCCACACGGGTGAGACCGTGAGAGATGGGGTTGGGGATCCTAGCCGGCAGGCGTTACAGTCTTGCTAAGTCTCAGTCGATTGCTAGATCCGTTAGATCATACATTAAGATCCGTGCGAAAAAATTCTCTCTTACATATTATGTCACATGACTGAGACTTAGTTAAATCTCAGTCAACTGAGACCTAACCACATCCTAGGCGGTAGGCCAAGATGTGGGCCGGCAGTGATTTTTTTCACTGTTGTGGAACTGATTTTTAGATATAAAAAAAGCTTAAAGAGAGTCTGATTTTGAATTAACGAATCCATCAACCGGCTAGGGATTACATAAGTCCAATAGAGAACAATGGACAAAAGATACAAGGAGCTGAAAAAGCATGTAAAGTCAACACAACGAGGACAAGAAAGAAAGAAAAAATGAAAGCACAGCTAGCCTGTGTTGCTAACCATTCTCGAGATCCTAAGGGCATTTACAATGCAGAGCGCTAAGACGGGCACTAGGGTCAGGATCCCGATCGTTTTGCTCAGTTCCCGTCCAAATCTGGGAATTCGGCTGGCATCGATGCCATACAAGTCGTCGGGCGCTAACCCTGTTTCCCTTTCTAATTTTCTGAGTATAGCGCTGGTACACAGCTCTCAGCGTTGCAAGTATAGACTCTTAGCCAGGCGCTAGGACCAGGATGCTATTTTATTTCTAATCAAGCGCCTGATTAGGCACCTCCCATTGGACATGCCCTAAGACACTAAGCGAAACAGGAAGCCAAGGATTTTTTTGGACAAGGAGGCAAAACCCCCGGCCTCTGTGTTAATCGGTGCATGCAACCATCTGATTAACGATAAAGTATCGAAGTCTTAGTGTCACTAGGACCCAAAATCATAGTGCAAAACGAAATAAAACAAAGAAAGATGCCACATCCGGTGAAACAGATCAAGCTACGATGCCTATACACCTAGCCTATTATCAGCAGGCCATCCAAATCGGCTGAAGATAGCCCGTGCTACCGTCTCCCAATGGTTGCACCCAATAACCAAAAGCTCCCTGGAGTCCACACGAGTGAGTAATGACCACATACGGATCGATGATGTAGCTCTGTAGATTACCTGCAAAAAATTCGTGAAGTTTGTCCCATTAAAAATTACATCATTTCTGGTATTACATATCGCCCATAGTAATGCACATATCCCTATCCGAATATGTTTCATGTATTTAAGTCTACTTCATTGAGCCACGTCCCAAATAACATGTTTATGCTCGTTGGGTGATGGACGTTAAAAGCTATATGAATTGAGCGCCATAATAATTTTGCAAGCGGGCACTCCAGAAAGAGGTGTTTAATCGTTTCATTGTGATCACGGAAGCAACATGTGAAGTTACCAATCCAACTTCTTTTAAGCAAATTATCTTTGGTCAAAATGACTCCTTTGTGAACAATTCGCTTTTGTTATATGCCAATCGGGATCTGTATTCATCATGTTCCTCTTTCACTCTCCCGAAACAGAACAATTCTCTTTTGTTATATGCCAGGAAGAATGCCGGCAAACTAGCTCCGCCGGGCTTAGAAGACAAAACTCCTTCCTTCTCTATTGCCGAAGAGGGACCCTGCCCTCTCGTGCTGTTGTGGAATGGACTGTTAGAAATCAATTCTTACTGTCTCGTGCGAGCGAGCGTCAAACATATCCTCCTGCCATTCGTTTCTTCAGAAAGCACAAAAGCATTGTTATAAACACGTCAGGCAATAGAAATTGAGGAAAATCAAATCAACATAGAGAACACAAGATTTTAACGTTGAAAATCCCATCCATGAGAAGGTAAAAAATCACGGGCACTAGCCAGCGAAACTTCACTATACCAAAAAGGTTATAAACGTTGGGATTTACAACGATTATTTTACCCCGTGCGACGGCTTACAAGAGGTATATATAGTAGTGGTGATCCACTCCGCTCCGGCCCAAGCGTCACGGCCACGGGCCTCCGCTCAACTCCGTCAGAAGTTAGCCTTTATATGAATGTGGATCACAACTCAACAAGCGTCGCGTCTTGGTGTATTGGTATTTGATAGAAGAAAAGTCCAAGGGAGAGCAAAAAATCTAAATTACAAAGGCACTCTAAGTGCTAGACACCACCGGAGGTATCACCTATAGGGCCTCCCGCGTGATTGAGCCTTGGCTTTAATCATCTTAGACTAAGCTAGCGAGGTTGGATTGCTGGTTGTAAAAGATTATCACATTCCGTTAGGGAGATAATTCGTGGCATCCAGGCGCGGGAGCACACACTTTTTTTAGGCGTCGTGGACCTTACGATTGCTTCGCAATTCCGGTACTAGTTTAGTATTTGCATGTGATTAGTCCTTAATTACTGAATGTGGGGTATGCATAGTTCAGGCTGGCGTAAGCCCGCCATAGTTTCCCGTCAAAAAAATGTGGGGTATGCTTCGCAATTTAGCAGTTTTTGACAGAGACTACATGCTCATCCCATCCCACCTCCCATGCCTTTTCTTTTAACATTCAAATTTGAACCTATTGTATCTTTTGAATTGAAAATCTATTTTTTGTTTTGTTTGCATATCCATGTTCTGCGACGAGGGGTTTAAATCAAGACTACTCTTCAATACGTTTGACAAGTTTTAAAAACTTCATCAAGTTTCAACTATTAACTTGATAAAAGCGAATGATAAATTCAATGAGTTTCAAACACTAAAACTTAAACTCTGCACCCTAAACCTTACATCCAAAGCCCTAAACCCGAAATCCTGAAAGGAAATGAAACTTGGTCAGAGTTTAATGTTACGTCTATCAAGGTTTAATGTTTGAAACTGGTTAGAATTTGAATTGTTCCCCACAAAATATTTTTTTTTGAATTGTTGTCCAAATGCATTAAGAGTGGTCTTGTTTGAAAGCCTTCGTTGCAGGGAACGCATCTCTAACCACATGGGTGAGAGATGGGTGGGGGATTCTTAACTGTTAGGCGTTAGGTCAAGATGGTCGGGTAGTGGAAATAACTATTATTGTAGTGAAACTGATTGTCGGAAATCAATTCATGTTGTAGCATGTGAGCTAGCGTCAAACGTATCCTGCCTGTTTATTTCTTTAGAAAGCAAAAAAACATTGTGTCTTGGTGTGATAGTTAATACAAGAAAATTCCAAGGAAGGGCAACACTCTGAATTACAACGACACAAGCTAAGGGACCGAAGTATGACCTCTAGACCTCCCCCACGATCTTCGTGTCGAGTAAGCTATCGAGGTTGGGTTGCTCGTTGTTGTAGATGACCGTGTTCCGCTGCTTAGAGATCTACAAGGCCATGAGCAATCACTACGAGGTGCCTTCTCGCAACGGTACGAGAGAATGGGTGGCGTGCTGCTACCACTCCATGGAGTCCTCTTCAATGACCGACAACCGGGAGGAAGATCGAATCGCAGGAGCACATCATGCCACAAGGTGCACAAGAAAGGGCATCCGAAGAGGAGGTAACAAATGGCCTCCTCCAATTGGCCATATACCACATATCTAATGGTGTGTTGCAGTCTATGCCTTACAAGTCTTTCCGTCGTCCGACAACTATCTTTGACAGGTTAGCCAAATAAAGAACTTGACCGAAGATGGGGATCATGACTTCTAGTTAACTAAGCTTCCATAACCTCGATGCAACCCCCCCCCCCCCAGGGGTTGTTGTAGCAAGTCTTGAAAGAATGTAGGTGGTCGGCCCTCCGTTGCCAAAGAAAAACATTTGTCATCATTCGGGAGATGCACATCCTCCAATAACCAACTAGATATGGATATATTCCCTCCAAGCAAGGGCGTTGAGGGGCCCTTTAATGTATGTGATCCAAGGCCTATCCAAGAGTGCCTACCATAGCATGCGACGATTCTGAGTGTACCCTGAAACTAGGAACAGTAGTTCGGGAGCAATTTCTGAAAAATTCATGTCATCCAGCCATTAGTCCTAGAAGAGAGCAGATGGTTTTTCGCCTACAACCATTTTGGTGAATGCCACAAACAAAATCTACTTGTCCCCTGAGAACTTCATGTCAAGCCTAACCCAATGCGGAGTGGGGCGGTAGCCAGTGAACCCGAAGGCTAATCGGTATATGGGCGAGGTTCAAGATGTCGAAACCACCAAGACTTGTGCCGTGGAGGGGTGTGTGTGTGGGGGGGGGGGGTGTTAAAACTAAGCCCAATGGACATGGTAGTGCCTACCCGGAGAGGAAAGTTAGCATGTCTAAAGAAACCCCTCACTACCCCCATTTAGTTTTAGTTTATAGTATAACATACGTTGAATATAGTGATTTTTCACTTAGATATATCTCTAGTTCCCTGAATTGAATCATGTGGGTCGGCATCGTTCAGGCAGTCACAGTGCTATCCAGCCCCCTATTGGTACCTTATATGGAAGGTGTTGGGACCTTTGTGTGCTAATATCTTCATCCGCCTCACCGTCAAGAACATGTGTTGAATGGCGGATTGTATGGACCATAGGGCACTCCTCCCACGATGATCTTACATCCTCTATGGCTAAGAGACCGAGGATATCAACACATCCTCATGGGTAGCTCCTTCTCCTCACAAGTGTCGCATGCTATCCTTTCTTGGTGTCACACAACAACTGTTCTTCCTCGTCTAGAGATGTCTTTTCTAGACTGGCTGGCGGTTTCTTGCGACCATGCCCCCTGCCATGTGTAAGGTGCTCTCCTCACCCCTTCTGTCGACTGCTTGATGGCTCTGGAAGCATCAGAATGGATGCATTTTCGATGGCTTGAGACCCTCCATTAAGCACCTTGTCCAAACTATCCAGGAATAGGGCTTTGGGCTAGGGCTGGAACCAAGGGGCTCAACCTATTTTACACGAGACATAGTCCTAGTATTGATAGGGTTGAACACCCTTTTTACTTGTTCTTCTTATGCACTCGCAACCACACCAGCTCGTATACATGGTTTTGCGAGTTGTAGTTCGTAATAACTTCATTCTCTTTCTATCAATGAAATGATAGGTAATGTCACGTACTTGTGAAAAAAGGCAGCGGCGATGGGCACACAACCGATAAGTCATCGATAGCTCTTGAACTCACGAAACAGTCTTCCGCCATGCTTTATAGATAAAGCACAAAACACAAGTATACGACCGTAAGATACAAGGTGGTGAGGAAACCCTCAAAGAAGCAGAACCTTGCAAAAAAGGACAACATGCATTGAAATGATGGCATCACCAAAAAAGAAAATAGGAAAGCCTAATGACTACACCACAATAGGACTAATACCATCAGCATTCCAAGGTCACACCCTCAAGAGGGAGAACAATGCACATCGTCGCCATCGCCTGCATAATGAGGTAGACAAGGCTTTTCACCCCAAACCAAACACGAGAAGCAAAATTACGAGAACATCTTCACGAGAAAATCGATGGTCACGGGCACCACCGCCGTCGATGCCAGAGCGCAGAGCTTTCGCCTGGTTTCTTCCCTGTACCATGAAGGGGCAATCAACCGCCACAACGAAGCGAGGACCTCCAAAACCACCTCTAGCCCCCTTCTCTGCCAAGATAGAGAAGGAGCCAAATTAGCGCAGTGCTCTTGAATTAGATCATGACAACAAATATGGGTGAGACTATGAGTAGTTAGGGCATCTCCAACACCGACCCTCAAACTGCCCACATCCGTACGGACCGGGCGGTCCGGACGTGTTTTTCCGACCAACATGGTACCTCATCCACCCGTGCACAAGTGCAGACGTACTTTTCCCCGGAAACCTGAAGCAAACCGGTGGAGGGGGGCTTTGCGGGCGTCTGGATCTCTGTGCTACTTGTTATTGCGTTGGGATTTTCCCCAAAGAGGAAGGGTGAAGTAATATAGTAGCGATAAGTATTTCCCTCGGTGAGAACCAAGGTTATTGAACCAATAGGAGAATTACTCAAAACCTAGTGAACAACACCTGCATATACAAAAGGAAATACTTGCACCCAACGCAAGCAAGAGGGTCGTCAATCCCCTTGAACACGTTACTTGCAAGGATCAAATCTTATAGTGTTAGATAAATAAAAAAGAAAAGCAAATAAATTGCAGCAAGGTATTTTTGGTTTTATAATATGATTAAGTAGACCCTGGGGGCCATAGTTTTCAGTAGAGGCTTCTCTCTCGAATAGACAGCATACGGTGGGTAAACAAATAACTCTTGGGCAATAGATAGAAAAGTGCATAGTTATGATGTTATTCATGGCAATGATCATGTATATAGACATCACGTCTGTGACAAGTAGACCGAAACGATTCTGCATCTACCATTATTACTCCACTTCGCGAGTGCTTCTATGCTTGCCTCTTTAGGTATTAAGTTCATAACAAACAGAGTAATGCGTGAAGTATGATGACATGATGTAGACAAAGTAAACTCAATCGATATGAATAAACCCCATCGTTTTACTGTTAACGTCAACAATACAAATACTGCCTCACTACCCCTTCTGTCACTGAGTGAGGACATTACAAAATTGAATCCATCACAAAGCACCTCTCCCATTGATAAATCAATCTAGTTGCCCAAACCAAACAGATAGACCGAAAAGAAATACAAAGCTATAATAATCATGCATAATAAAGTTTAGAAAAGACTTAATTACTATAAATGAATAATCTGATCATAAACCCACAGTTCATTGAATCCCAACAAACACACCGCAAAAGAAGATTGCATCGAATAGAACTCCAAGAAGATCGAGGAGAACATGGTATTGAAGATCAAAGAGAGAAAAGAAGTCATCTAGCTACTAGCTATGGACCCATAGGTCGGTGGTGAACTAATCACGCATCATCAATTGGGCAACAAGGTTAATGTAGAAGCCCTCCGCGATTGATTCCCCCTTCACCAGAGTACCGGAAAAGGCCTCCATATGGGATCATGGAAGAACAGAGGCTTGCGGCAGCGGAAAAAGTGTTTTGGGTGTCTCTCAATTGGTTTGGGAATATTTGAGAATTTATAGAGGTGTAATTAGGTCAAGCGGAGTTGCGTGGGAGTCACGAGCTCAGGGGGCGTGCCCTGTGATCTCGTGGCTCTCCTGTAAGGCTTCTGGTGTCACATCCCTAGCTTCTGGTATGCTCTAGGTTAGCTTCATGTGTGCATCATGTCTATATTTTTGAAACTTGAATTGAGGAATATTGGAAGCCTCAAAACCCTAAATAAAAGAGGGGCAAAAACCCTAAAAATCTCATTCATTGCTCCAAAAGGCTCTTCTTAAATGTTTGATAATTTTTGGTAAGGGTTCTGGTCCCAACCAAAATATTGAACATTTTTAAGGATTTATTTTTGGGACTTTGAATTTAAATCATTAGCTAGTTGAATTTGAATTATATTCATATAATTAGAATATAATTTCAAATACCCCCTGAAATATTTTATGAGCCTTGGAAAAGTCCATCTAGCAAATAAAATATCTAGGGTAGTTTTGGCACTGTTTTCAAATTTGTTTGAATTTGAATTCAGTGGCAATTAAATAAAACAAAACAGAACAGAAATAAAATAAAAAAAAAAGAGAGAGGAAACTACCTGGCCACTTACCTGGCGCAGCCCACCTGGCAGCCCACTGGCCGGCCCAGCACTGTGCTGGCCCGTGCCAGCCACCTGCTTCCTCTCGCCAGGCAGGCAGAGAGGAGCGCGCCCGCGCACGCCGAGCTCGCCACGCAGCTCCCTGGCCGCCTGCCTCGCCTGGACAGCGTGGCGACGCCTCGAAGCCACTCCTCGGCACTGCCCCGACCCCTCCGACACCCCATTCTCCCCCTGGCTCTCTCCCTCGTCCTCTCCCGTTATGCCCGAGCGCAGCTGTCGCCGCCGCTTGCCGCTGCCGCGACCACCGCCGTCCCCTCGTCCCATGACCATGCCCAGCAGCTCCGAAATCGAGCACCCCATCCCCACGCCGAAGGAAACAACCCGGAGGGCTCTGCTTCGTCGCCATCAACCCGTCTTCAACCTCGGGACACCGGAGATCGTCATCGCCGTTCCGTCGCCTCTGAGCCGTCCCCGAGCGCGCTGAGCCTCCCTACGACATCACCGTGAGCCCCTGAGTTTTTCCCCTCACCTCCCCCTCTCGCTAGCTTCCTCTAGCCACCGCCCCACGAGCTCCCGAGGCCGCCGTCCGCCATGGCCGACCTCCTGCTCACCGCTGAGCTTACCACGCCCAGCTGTGCTATCCACCGTGCTCCCTGGGCCCCCTAGATGCGGCCTAGCTACCTGGTTCCCTCGAGGGCGAGCCATAGCCCTGCGCCCGTGCACCACCGAGCTCCGGCCACCACACTTGTCGCCATTGCCGTCACTACGGGCCGCCATAGCCACTGCTGCTTGCACTGCTCGATGCGGACGAGCACGGGCAACGCGTAGATGCCCTCCGCCACGCTTTTGGTGGCCGGAGGAGCGATCCCGAAGCCCTCCGCCGTGCCTGTTGCCGCCGGCGTTGAGCCGCCGGCCTGTTTGGGCCATTTGACCGGGGTTTGACCTCCCCCTGTGTCACTGACATGCGGGACCAGCCCGCCTAATTAATCTAGGTTAGTTTAAGTTAAAACGCTAACTAACCCAGTTAGTTAGGTTAGTCACTGACACGGAGGACCCACTGGTCAGTTTGACCTGGGCTGCCCGTTGACTCGCTTACGTCATGCTGACGTAGTGCTGACACAGTAAATTCTTTTCTGGATTTATTTTTATATAGGAAATTCCAGAAAATGCCCTAAACTTCTAAAAATCATAGAAATTAATCTGTAACTCCAAATTAAATAATTTATATATGAAAAATTATCAGAAAAATTCAAGGAATCCATCTGTACCATTTTCATGCATGTTAGAACAACTTATCACTACTGTTTAGGACAAATGAATTAAATGGCATTTGAATAATCACATATGGAGTTTGAATTTGAATTTTATATTCAAACCAACTTCATTTAATCTGGTTTTAGTTGCATTAGCCCAAAACACATTCATTTTGCCATGTCATGATCATGCATCATATTGTGCATTGCATTGATCGTGTTTTTCTATATTTGCCGGTAATTGTCCCCTCTCGATAGACGTGTACCGATGATGTGATCGTTGACACTGATGAAGACTCAATGTTATCTTCAGAAGTGCCAGGCAAGCAAAACCCCCTTGTTCATTCTGATACAATCCTACTCTCTCGCTCCTGCTCTCTTTTACTGCATTAGGACAACAACGATTCATCTGTTACTTGCTGCGGTAGCTGAACCCTTTTATCCTTTGCATGACCTGTCATTCCACAGTAAATAGATGAAACCCACTAGTATGAGTAGGAATTGTTTGAGCCCTGTTGTGCCTACTCATTCATGCTTGTTTGTCATGCCTGCTACTGCTTAGAGTTGAGTCAGGTCTGATTCATCGGGGATGAATCAGAGGCGTGTGAACATGTCCTACGGTGTGTGAGCTAAGTGTGTGAACACGATTTGGTAAAGGTAGCGGTGAGAGGCCATGTAGGAGTACATGGTGGGTTGTCTCATTGCAGCCGTCCTCAGGAACTGAGTTCTGTGTTTGTGATCCATGATTCAGCTACTACCATACATTGGGCCCTGAAATATGACCCCGCTCGACTTCTTATTCACCCTAGTCCTCTGTCCAGGAGTTGCAAGTAGTTTCTGGTGTTTGTAGCTTACTGGAGGCCGTGGACAGCGCTGACCGTAGGGGTGGGCTGTGATGCGGTAGGTACGTGGCACGGTGTACCGGATGCCCGTTTGGTATCTCGGGAACCCTGTTCACATCGTTTGGGGCTGTGAGCGAAACTCCGGCCGGATCTCCTCATGGATGGAACCCGAATAGGCGATAAACCTGGACTAGAGACTTGAGTGTTTAGGTAGGTCGTGGTATACACCCACGTCGGCTTTCGCTTGAAGTCTGCCGAGCACATGTCGTGTGCAGACGCTAAGTGGTGGAAACATGTATGAAGAAGTACACCCCTGCAGGGTTAACATCATCTATTCGAATAGCCGTGTCCGCGGAAAAGGACTTCTGGGTTGCTTATATCAGTTCATAGACAAGTGAAAGTGGATACTCTAAAATACGCAAGATAAGCGTGAGTGCTATGGATGGCGTTCTCGTAGGGAGATGGGAGCGGATCCATAGTGGTGTATTGATATGGTGAATATGTGGACTCGTGTGCGCCACCTCAAAAGAGTCGCTTGCAGTCGTAGTTTAGGATAGCCACCGAGTCAAAGCTGGCTTGCTGCAGTTAAACCCCACCACCCCTTTGTTGATAATGATGCATATGTAGATAGTTCTGATGTAAGTCTTGCTGGGTACATTTGTACTCACGTTTGCCTATTTTATGTTTTGCAGAGAGACTTCGGTCTCACTAGTAGTTTCGCGTGGACTTCGACGTTTAGCTTGATACCTCAGCTACGATCTTGTGCCCTCGGCAGGATCTGATAGATAGTCAGGCTTCTCAGCCTTTTTCATTTATAGATGTCTGTACTCAGACATGATAGCTTCCGCTTGTGCTTTGACTTGTATGCTCTGATTGTTGGGTCATGAGACCCATGTTTGTAATGTCTCGCTCCTCGGAGCCTATTGAATAAACTACTTGAGTCGTAGAGTCATTTTGTGATGCCATGTTGTATTGCACATATCGAGCATATTGTGTATGTTATTGAAATGCTTGGTATGTGTGGGATCTGACCATCTAGTTGTTTATCTTTAGTAGCCTCTCTTACCGGGAAATGTCTCCTAGTGTTACCGCTGAGCCATGGTAGCTTGCTACTGCTCTGGAACACTTAGGCTGGCCGGCATGTGTCCTTCTTCGTTCCTGTGTCTGTCCCTTCGGGGAAATGTCACGCTTTGAGTACCGGAGTCCTGTTAGCCCGCTACAGCCCGGTTTACCGGAGTCCTGCTAGCCCAGTGCTACAGCCCGGACCCACTTGCTGATGACCGACACGTTCGAAGCTGGGTCATGGATGCCTGTCCCTGTAAGTCTGTGCCACTTTGGGTTTACGACTAGTCATGTCAGCCCGGGCTCTTTATCATATGGATGCTAGCGACACTATCATATACGTGAGCCAAAAGGCGCAAACGGTCCCGGGAAAAGGTAAGACGACACCCGTGGGGATACCGTGCGTGAGGCCGCAGAGTGATATAAGGTGTTACCAGCTAGATCGATGTGACATCGAGTCGGGGACCTGACACAAACCAACTTCATTTAATCTGTGGCTAGTTGCATTAGCCCAAAACACATTCATTTTGCCATGTCATGATCATGCATCATATTGTGCATTGCATTGATTATGTTTCCTTCTGTGTTACCGGTATTTGTCCCCTCTCGATAGACGTGATACCGATGATGTGATCGTTGACACTGATGAAGACTCAATGTTATCTTCAGAAGTGCCAGGCAAGCAAAACCCCCTTGTTCATTCCGATACAATCCTACTCTCTCGCTCCTGCTCTCTTTTACTGCATTAGGACAACATCGATTCATCTGTTACTTGCTGCGGTAGCTGAACCCCTTTATCCTTTGCATGACCTGTCATTGCCACAGTAAATAGATGAAACCCACTAGCATGAGTAGGAGTTGTTTGAGCCCTGTTGTGCCTACTCATTCATGCTTGTTTGTCATGCCTGCTACTGCTTAGAGTTGTGTCAGGTCTGATTCATCCGGGATGAATCAGAGGTGTGTGAACATGTCCTACTGTGTGTGAGCTAAGTGTGTGAACACGATTTGGTAAAAGGTATCGGTGAGAGGCCATGTAGGAGTACATGGTGGGTTGTCTCATTGAAGCCGTCCTCAGGAACTGAGTTCTGTGTTTGTGATCCATGATTCAGCTACTACCATACATTGGGCCCTGAAATATGACCCCGCTCGACTTCTTATTCACCCTTGTCCTCTGTCCAGGAGTTGCAAGTAGTTTCTGGTGTTTGTAGTATGCTGGAGGCCGTGGACAGCGCTGACCGTAGGGGTGGGCTGTGATGCGGTAGGCACGTGGCACGGTGTACCGGATGCCCGTTTGGTATCTCGGGAACCCTGTTCACATCGTTTGGGGCTGTGAGCGAAACTCCGGCCGGATCTCCTCATGGATGGAACCCGAATAGGCGATAAACCTGGACTAGAGACTTGAGTGTTTAGGTAGGTCGTGGTCTACACCCACGTCGGCTTTCGCTTGAAGTCTGCCGAGCACATGTCGTGTGCAGACGCTAAGTGGTGGAAACATGTATGAAGAAGTACACCCCTGCAGGGTTAACATCATCTATTCGAATAGCCGTGTCCGCGGTAAAGGACTTCTGGGTTGCTTATATCAGTTCATAGACAAGTGAAAGTGGATACTCTAAAATACGCAAGATAAGCGTGAGTGCTATGGATGGCGTTCTCGTAGGGAGACGGGAGCGGATCCATAGTGGTATATTGATATGGTGAATATGTGGACTCGTGTGCGCCACCTCAAAAAAGTTACTCGCAGTCGTAGTTCAGGATAGCCACCGAGTCAAAGCTGGCTTGCTGCAGTTAAACCCCACCATCCCTTTGTTGATAATGATGCATATGTAGATAGTTCTGATGTAAGTCTTGCTGGGTACATTTGTACTCACGTTTGCCTATTTTATGTTTTTGCAGAGAGACTTCAGTCTCACTAGTATTTCCGCGTGGTCTTCGACGTTTAGCTTGATACCTCAGCTACGATCTTGTGCCCTCGGCAGGATCTGATAGATAGTCAGGCTTCTCAGCCTTTTTCATTTATAGATGTCTGTACCCAGACATGATAGCTTCCGCTTGTGCTTTGATTTGTATGCTCTGATTGTTGGGTCATGAGACCCATGTTTGTAATATCTCGCTCCTCGGAGCCTATTGATAAATTACTTGAGTCGTAGAGTCATGTTGTGATGCCATGTTGTGTTTGCACATATCGAGCATATTGTGTGTATGTTATTGAAATGCTTGGTATGTGTGGGATCTGACCATCTAGTTGTTTATCTTTAGTAGCCTCTCTTACGGGGAAATGTCTCCTAGTGTTTCCACCGAGCCATGGTAGCTTGCTACTGCTCCGGAACACTTAGGCTGGCCGGCATGTGTCCTTCTTCGTTCCTGTGTCTGTCCCTTCGGGGAAATGTCACGCGATGAATACCGGAGTCCTGTTAGCCCGCTACAGCCCGGTTCACCGAAGTCCTGCTAGCCCAGTGCTACAGCCTGGATTCACTCGCTGATGACCGACACGTTCGATGCTGGGTCATGGATGCCTGTCCCTGTAAGTCTGTGCCACTTTGGGTTTACGACTAGCCATGTCAGCCCGGGCTCCTTATCATATGGATGCTAGCGACACTGTCATATACGTGTGCCAAAAGGCGCAAACGGTCCCGGGCAAAGGTAAGGCGACACCCGTGGGAATACCGTGCGTGAGGCCGCAAAGTGATATGAGGTGTTACATGCTAGATCGATGTGGCATTGAGTCGGGGTCCTGACAGCGTTGGTATCAGAGCTTGACTGCCTGTAGGATTACCAAGCCAAACTGGTCGAAGTTGAGTCTAGAAATTCTTTAGTTATATAAGGGAATTGATTGTGGGATGGAACGTAAGGCTCTTTTTACTCCTTATACCTCATGCCCTTCTGATCTGAGTCATCTTATCTTTCCTGCGGGATTAAGAACTAGGCTATCTCTTCTTCTATTAGGATCACGTGTTACTAATCAGTAGACTTATAAGATTGTTGGATTTAAGTCTCAGTTCAGTTCCTACTACTTCCGTATGTTAATTGTTGATCTCGGAACCTTGATATTGTGCTTCTGAGTGGTTATGCCACCATTTTTGTGATTGTCTCAAATCTTTTTGAGCAATTATAGCCGTTGTGCTGTCCGAGTCATCCCAGGTTTCTAAATAGTCCGATGCATTTGCAAATCCCTTCCTTCTGTTTCCGATGTTCCCATGGGCCAGATTAACCACACTAATCGGTGTGTTGAGGTAATTATTGCCTCGACATATATGTTGGAATTATTATTATGACCCTAAGTGCTTAGGGGATCATCTAGTGGTCTAGCCATGATTTGTGTCCTAGTGTGAAGATTCTGGCCTTTATTCTCGGAAGCATCCCGTGATGCTACTTAGTAGTAGGTATTCTACTCCTGGGTTCTGAACCCGAGATTCACTCTACCTACTTCATGTTGATAGTAATTGCTAGTGCCTTTAGTATATTAGTAACCTTTGCGATAGTCCTTGAAGTCCGTGGTATCTTCTTCTTCCAAATACCATGAACTACTTATGGCAGATGTTTATTGGATCAAAAAAAAATCACAATTAGAGTACTCTTGAGGAGTTCTCCATTCATAAATCGTGACTCTGCCAGTTCTACCTTTCTGCATGGGTTATCCGGAAGAAATATGTTGAACTTGGTTCGACATACTAATCTATGCATCCACAACTCAGAAAGTTATATGTTCCTTTGAGTTGTTCTCTTTAGTTGCATTCTGACCCTCGTCTATCAATTGATAGTCAAGAGTATGCGTGCGTTCGTTCATCGATGCCTAGTACCCTTGTGGTCCGTCAAGCCATTCTGTCCCGAATGACTAGGAGAAACAAACTCCAGTACCTCTTCCCTATCCAGGATTGGGTCAAAGAAGTTGTGCTCCGCAGATCAAAATGCCAATCCAGCTTCTGGTCTGTTCTACCTTGAAGTATTACCATCTTTATATCAGGAATATCATGGGAATTGCACACCATCTTATGAATTCTTGACGCAGTAATACCTCTGATCATCATTGATAATTTCTCGGTTTCTGTGTTATTGTAACCGGAATGCCGACAAATGGATTGTGATGTGTGAAATCAATACGCCTAGCAACCTCGTTGCTGGGTAGTTAAAGGATAATAATTTCATTCTTAGTATGTTGGTTTTCGAATCATCCTTCTAAGACTGATCGTGCTACCTAGTCCTTATTTCGGTGCACCCTTCGATTGATGAGTTAGGATCTTGTCAAGTCCTCACTCATTTGATCATATCGTCTTGCCCTCAAAAGCAAGATTGTTCTCGAGCTTAGTAACATACCGGTGGTTCGTGACTTTCCAAATATCTTCTTGGAGGTGTTACCGGGTTGTCACCTGACCGCTATGTTGAGTTCGTGATCAAGTTGGTTTCTTGTGAACCACCTTCTCTCCAAGAATCGGTGTTAGATATCCCTGAGCTAGTTGGTTAAGCTAGACAACAACTTGGAGAGTTGGAAGATAAAAGCTTGTTCAACTTAGTTCATGTTAAGGGATATCTTTTTGTGTGTGTGTGTTGAAGAAAGATGATATCTTCATCGATTGGTCCTTGTGATCAGTTGCTGGACCTATTGTCTTATCAATCCTTTGATTTGAGTGTGGGCTATCGTCAAATCAAATCAGTACCAACGATGCTCGTAATGTTGTCTTATTCGTGGTTGATCCCTCGAGCATACACCATTATATCTTTTGGGTCTGACCAATACTATCACTTGTTCACTTAACTATGGAATTCCTTTTAAAAGGAAACCCAGATGAATTGTTGTTGTGCCCATTGACAACATCCTTGTCTTCTCCATAATTTTGCTGAACATTAAGCTAGTGTTGGAAACTTTTGAAAGCATTTGTTCATGCTAGCTCATGAAGCATATGTTTGGATGAAGGTAGTGACTTCCTTTAATTCATGTGCATCTGATGCAAGTTGCCGCCGTGGATTCGAGAAAGTCAATGTTGCTTTCTTTGGAATCATTCCAAATCAGTCATGCACACGTGCGAAGAATGTTGTGGTTTGAAAACTTGCAACCTTCAATCTATATGTATCCCTAGCACACCAAGCCACTGATTGATTTGTTCAAGGAGAAGGAGTTCCTTCATAAGAGCTAATCCGGACTTATGTAAGGACTTCGATACCCTCGTTGATGGTTCCCCCTCTTGAACTCGGTAGTGTTTTATTATAAGACTACTTTGTGGTCATGCTTGTCTGGGACAACGTGTTCACATGTTTGTAGCAGAACCCGCTCATGTTTTGGAGCTTGCTATCGTAGTTCATCTCCCGAGAATCTCGCAACGTCATCTCGTCGATTTGTGTTGCAAACTTTCATTTTTCTTCCTAGACTCGATGAGCCTGGAATATTCTGACACCAACCAGATCTGAACCTCAGGCAGATATGATGGTTGGAACATTTCCCTAAGAACTATAATATTGGTCTCTCGATAACCGGTAAGGTGGATGTCGTGGCCAACACACCCATCCGGTAGACCTATTATTATAATATCTTGATTGAAGAAGTTGGCCACCCCCCCATAGGGATTTCGTAGGATTTACTCCCTAGTTGCCCCTATGGATTTTTGTGTTCCCGAAGTCCGACCTTTTACTTGATGTTTTAGATATCAAACCATATCTATGAATGGGTTATACTAGCACATCAAGGAGAACATTAGAAGCGGAGTGCTAAATGTCTCTCGGTCGATCATCCAGATTTTATTTGCTTGGCCTCGCTAAGGTGAAATCTGAGAAAGTGTTATCCTCCTTCGCATCTGCATCGTCCATCGCTATTTATCATGGTAGTATGTTGTGTTGTCAGCACCCTTGATGCGGTTGTTGATAAAACCTTGATGATTATGGAAATGCTCAAGTTCTTGAGAGCACGCACAAGCACTACGTGTTATCATCATCTCTAACTGGGATTCCTCTCAGTTTCCTCGGCAAATGCTATGACCTTTTCAAACAGTGAATTCACTCTCTTTTGTTGGGTTCTTCCCCAGTTACCAGAATCATTCCCAGCATTTGCATTTTGTTCCCAGCTTGCACCGTCAATGTGCCATTCTACCATGGGTCTCTTCCATTTCCGGTGGTAAGCAAATTCATCCATTACGTTGTCTTCAACAAGGTAATCCACATCATCCAAGTCCGAGTATGCCATTCTACCGACCCCCGCCAATCGATTGCTGTGATTTGCCTTAGGCTGATATAGAGAGTCTCAATGATCTCTATATCAAAGGTAATTCTTTTTGCCACTTAAGGAAATAATCTACGAATCACCCTCCTCCAGGATGTTTCGTCGTGGTATCATGGCAACTCAACTCCTCGCTACGTGACAATCGTTTACCACATTCTTGAGTCTGGAATTGTTGTCTACCTAGTGAACCTTCGTCATCCGTTTCTTTCCACCCCTCTTGATGTGTATCTCGTGTCTCAACCCGAGAGATGGTCCTATGTCTCATTCCGTGAGTTGTTCGATCTTCGAGAAGATCGACCCTTCTAGAGTCTCCTTCTTCCCTCCATGTCATGTTGGCAGGATTTCTCAAAGCAAGACTTCAAGATAATAATGGTGTATGAATCAACGTTCAACTGAAGTGCACCCTGGATCGTGAAGATTATACTAGTCTGCGTTACCCTTCACCTTACCCTACGCTTGAATCTCGAGACGAGATTTTTGTTTAGTGGGGGTGAGTTGTCACATCCCTAGCTTCTGGTATGCTCTAGGTTAGCTTCATGTGTGCATCATGTCTATATTTTTGAAACTTGAATTGAGGAATATTGGAAGCCTCAAAACCCTAAATAAAAGAGGGGCAAAAACCCTAGAAATCTCATTCATTGCTCCAAAAGGCTCTTCTTAAATGTTTGATAATTTTTGGTAAGGGTTCTGGTCCCAACCAAAATATTGAACATTTTTAAGGATTTATTTTTGGGACTTTGAATTTAAATCATTAGCTAGTTGAATTTGAATTATATTCATATAATTAGAATATAATTTCAAATACCCCCTGAAATATTTTATGAGCTTTGGAAAAGTCCATCTAGCAAATAAAATATCCAGGGTAGTTTTGGCACTGTTTTCAAATTTGTTTGAATTTGAATTCAGTGGCAATTAAATAAAACAAAACAGAACAGAAATAAAATAAAAAAAAAGAGAGAGGAAACTACCTGGCCACTTACCTGGCGCAGCCCACCTGGCAGCCCACTGGCCGGCCCAGCACTCTGCTGGCCCGTGCCAGCCACCTGCTTCCTCTCGCCAGGCAGGCAGAGAGGAGCGCGCCCGCGCACGCCGAGCTCGCCACGCAGCTCCCTGGCCGCCTGCCTCGCCTGGACAGCGTGGCGACGCCTCGAAGCCACTCCTCGGCACTGCCCCGACCCCTCCGACACCCCATTCTCCCCCTGGCTCTCTCCCTCGTCCTCTCCCGTTATGCCCGAGCGCAGCCGTCGCCGCCGCTTGCCGCTGCCGCGACCACCGCCGTCCCCTCGTCCCATGACCATGCCCAGCAGCTCCGAAATCGAGCACCCCATCCCCACGCCGAAGGAAACAACCCGGAGGGCTCTGCTTCGTCGCCATCGACCCGTCTTCAACCTCGGGACACCGGAGATCGTCATCGCCGTTCCGTCGCCTCTGAGCCGTCCCCGAGCGCGCTGAGCCTCCCTACGACATCACCGTGAGCCCCTGAGTTTTTCCCCTCACCTCCCCCTCTCGCTAGCTTCCTCTAGCCACCGCCCCACGAGCTCCCGAGGCCGCCGTCCGCCATGGCCGACCTCCTGCTCACCGCTGAGCTTACCACGCCCAGCTGTGCTATCCACCGTGCTCCCTGGGCCCCCCAGATGCGGCCTAGCTACCTGGTTCCCTCGAGGGCGAGCCATAGCCCTGCGCCCGTGCACCACCGAGCTCCGGCCACCACACTTGTCGCCATTGCCGTCGCTACGGGCCGCCATAGCCACTGCTGCTTGCACTGCTCGATGCGGACGAGCACGGGCAACGCGTAGATGCCCTCCGCCACGCTTTTGGTGGCCGGAGGAGCGATCCCGAAGCCCTCCGCCGTGCCTGTTGCCGCCGGCGTTGAGCCGCCGGCCTGTTTGGGCCATTTGACCGGGGTTTGACCTCCCCCTGTGTCACTGACATGCGGGACCAGCCCGCCTAATTAATCTAGGTTAGTTTAAGTTAAAACGCTAACTAACCCAGTTAGTTAGGTTAGTCACTGACACGGAGGACCCACTGGTCAGTTTGACCTGGGCTGCCCGTTGACTCGCTTACGTCATGCTGACGTAGTGCTGACGCAGTAAATTCTTTTCTGGATTTATTTTTATATAGGAAATTCCAGAAAATGCCCTAAACTTCTAAAAATCATAGAAATTAATCTGTAACTCCAAATGAAATAATTTATATATGAAAAATGATCAGAAAAATTCAAGGAATCCATCTGTACCATTTTCATGCATGTTAGAACAACTTATAGCTGCTGTTTAGCACAAATCAATTGAAGGGCATTTATTTAATCACATATGGAGTTTGAATTTGAATTTTATATTCAAACCAACTTCATTTAATCTGTTGCTAGTTGCATTAGCCCAAAACACATTCATATTGCCATGTCATAGCATGCATCATATTGTGCATTGCATTGATCGTGTTTTTCTGTGTTGCCGGTATTTTTCCCCTCTCGATAGACGTGATACCGATGATGTGATCGTTGACACTGATGAAGACTCAATGTTATCTTCAGAAGTGCCAGGCAAGCAAAACCCCCTTGTTCATTCCGATACAATCCTACTCTCTCGCTCCTGCTCTCTTTTACTGCATTAGGACAACACCGATTCATCTGTTACTTGCTGCGGTAGCTGAACCCCTTTATCCTTTGCATGACCTGTCATTCCACAGTAAATAGATGAAACCCACTAGTATGAGTAGGAGTTGTTTGAGCCCTGTTGTGCCTACTCATTCATGCTTGTTTGTCACGCTTGCTACTGCTTAGAGTTGAGTCAGGTCTGATTCATCCGGGATGAATCAGAGGCGGGTGAACATGTCCTACTGTGTGTGAGCTAAGTGTGTGAACACGATTTGGTAAAAGGTGTCGGTGAGAGGCCATGTAGGAGTACATGGTGGGTTGTCTCATTGAAGCTGTCCTCAGGAACTGAGTTCTGTGTTTGTGATCCATGATTCAGCTACTACCATACATTGGGCCCTGAAATATGACCCCGCTCGACTTCTTATTCACCCTAGTCCTCTGTCCAGGAGTTGCAAGTAGTTTCTGGTGTTTGTAGTATGCTGGAGGCCGTGGACAGCGCTGACCGTAGGGGTGGGCTGTGATGCGGTAGGCACGTGGCCGGGTAAACCGGGCACCCGTTTGGTGTCACGGAACCCTGTTCACATCGTTTGGGGCTGTGAGCGAAACTCCGGCCGGATCTCCTCATGGATGGAACCCGAATAGGCGATAAACCTGGACTAGAGACTTGAGTGTTTAGGTAGGTCGTGGTCTACACCCACGTCGGCTTTCGCTTGAAGTCTACCGAGCACATGTCGTGTGCAGACGCTAAGTGGTGGAAACATGTATGAAGAAGTACACCCCTGCAGGGTTAACATCATCTATTCGAATAGCCGTGTCCGCGGTAAAGGACTTCTGGGTTGCTTATATCAGTTCATAGACAAGTGAAAGTGGATACTCTAAAATACGCAAGATAAGCGTGAGTGCTATGGATGGCGTTCTCGTAGGGAGACGGGAGCGGATCCATAGTGGTGTATTGATATGGTGAATATGTGGACTCGTGTGCGCCACCTCAAAAAAGTTACTCGCAGTCGTAGTTCAGGATAGCCACCGAGTCAAAGCTGGCTTGCTGCAGTTAAACCCCACCATCCCTTTGTTGATAATGATGCATATGTAGATAGTTCTGATGTAAGTCTTGCTGGGTACATTTGTACTCACGTTTGCCTATTTTATGTTTTTGCAGAGAGACTTCAGTCTCACTAGTATTTCCGCGTGGTCTTTGACGTTTAGCTTGATACCTCAGCTACGATCTTGTGCCCTCGGCAGGATCTGATAGATAGTCAGGCTTCTCAGCCTTTTTCATTTATAGATGTCTGTACCCAGACATGATAGCTTCCGCTTGTGCTTTGATTTGTATGCTCTGATTGTTGGGTCATGAGACCCATGTTTGTAATATCTCGCTCCTCGGAGCCTATTGATAAATTACTTGAGTCGTAGAGTCATGTTGTGATGCCATGTTGTGTTTGCACATATCGAGCATATTGTGTGTATGTTATTGAAATGCTTGGTATGTGTGGGATCTGACCATCTAGTTGTTTATCTTTAGTAGCCTCTCTTACGGGGAAATGTCTCCTAGTGTTTCCACCGAGCCATGGTAGCTTGCTACTGCTCCGGAACACTTAGGCTGGCCGGCATGTGTCCTTCTTCGTTCCTGTGTCTGTCCCTTCGGGGAAATGTCACGCTTTGAGTACCGGAGTCCTGTTAGCCCGCTACAGCCCGGTTTACCGGAGTCCTGCTAGCCCAGTGCTACAGCCCGGACCCACTTGCTGATGACCGACACGTTCGAAGCTGGGTCATGAATGCCTGTCCCTGTAAGTCTGTGCCACTTTGGGTTTACGACTAGTCATGTCAGCCCGGGCTCCTTATCATATGGATGCTAGCGACACTATCATATACGTGAGCCAAAAGGCGCAAACGGTCCCGGGCAAAGGTAAGGCGACACCGTGGGGATACCGTGCGTGAGGCCGCAAAGTGATATGAGGTGTTACCGGCTAGATCGATGTGACATCGAGTCGGGGTCCTGACATCGTTGGCCATGTAGGAGTACATGGTGGGTTGTCTCATTGCAGCCGTCCTCAGGAACTGAGTTCTGTGTTTGTGATCCATGATCAGTTACTACCACACATTGGGCTCCGGGCGCTCCAAGCCCTCTCGACTTATTAATCAACTTGATCTCTGTCCAGGAGTTGCAACTAGTTTCTGGTGTTTGTAGGCAGTGTTAGTAGTCTACCAAGTGGCACCCGGTACAGGTGGGCTTGGGACAGACTAGGCACAGTGGCCCGGTGTACCAAGTGGCACCCGGATGGTGGGCTTGGGAACCCTGCACACATCGTTTGGGGCCGTAAGCGACACCCCGGCCGGATCTCCTTGCGGATGGAACCTGAATAGGCGATAAACCTGGACTAGAGACTTGTTCGGTTAGTCAGGTCGTGGCCGACTCCCTCGCCCGGCTTCCGCTTGAAGGTTGCCGAGGTACATGACGTGTACAGGGCGGTAAGTGGCGAGAGCGTGTGTGAAGAAGTACACCCCTGCAGGGTTAACATCATCTATTCGAATAGCCGGATTCCTCGGATATGGAAACTTGGACCCCTTGCATAGTTCATAGACAAGTGAAAGTGGATACTCTAAAATACGCAAGATAAGCGTGAGTGCTATGGATGGCGTTCTCGTAGGGAGACGGGAGCGGATCCATAGTGGTGTATTGATATGGTGAATATGTGGACTCGTGTGCGCCACCTCAAAAGAGTTGCTTGCAGTCGTAGTTAGGATAGCCACCGAGTCAAAGCTGGCTTGCTGCAGTTAAACCCCACCACTCCTTTGTTGATAATGATGCATATGTAGTTAGTTCTGATGTAAGTCTTGCTGGGTACATTTGTACTCACGTTTGCCTATTTTATGTTTTGCAGAGAGACTTCAGTCTCACTAGTAGTTCCGCTTGGACTTCGACGTTTAGCTTGATACCTCAGCTACGATCTTGTGCCCTCGGCAGGATCTGGTAGATAGTCAGGCTTCTCAGCCTTTTTCATTTATAGATGTCTGTACTCAGACATGATAGCTTCCGCTTGTGCCTTGACTTGTATGCTCTGATTGTTGGGTCATGAGACCCATGTTTGTAATGTCTCGCTCCTCGGAGCCTATTGAATAAACTACTTGAGTCGTAGAGTCATTTTGTGATGCCATGTTGTATTGCACATATCGAGCATATTGTGTGTATGTTATTGAAATGCTTGGTATGTGTGGGATCTGACTATCTAGTTGTTTATCTTTAGTAGCCTCTCTTACCGGGAAATGTCTCCTAGTGTTTCCATCGAGCCATGGTAGCTTGCTACTGCTCCGGAACACTTAGGCTGGCCGGCATGTGTCCTTCTTCGTTCCTGTGTCTGTCCCTTCGGGGAAATGTCACGCGATGAATACCGGAGTCCTGTTAGCCCGCTACAGCCCGGTTCACCGGAGTCCTGCTAGCCCAGTGCTACAGCCTGGATTCACTCGCTGATGACCGACACGTTCGATGCTGGGTCATGGATGCCTGTCCCTGTAAGTCTGTGCCACTTTGGGTTTACGACTAGCCATGTCAGCCCGGGCTCCTTATCATATGGATGCTAGCGACACTGTCATATACATGTGCCAAAAGGCGCAAACGGTCCCGGGCAAAGGTAAGGCGACACCCGTGGGAATACCGTGCGTGAGGCCGCAAAGTGATATGAGGTGTTACATGCTAGATCGATGTGGCATTGAGTCGGGGTCCTGACATCTGGCCTCTTTCTGAACCTTCTAGGGTCCCTTTTGGTCTAGAAAAAATATCACCATAAAGTGTCATCATCGTTTGATATTGGTTTTCCGAGAAGTAAGAAGCAAGCTAAAAATAGGAACTGGCACTGGACACTGAGTTACTAGGTTAGTCCAAAAAATGATACAAAATAGCATATAAAGCATCCAAGATTGAAATATAATAGCATGAAACAATGAAAAATTGTAGATACGTTGGAGACGTATCACGTTGCCACACACACGTCCGACAAACACGAGTCCATGACCCACCCAACACACTCTCCCACGCTTTCTCTCCAACAGATGCACCACTTCATACGCTGCATTCATGCTGGCCCAGAGCAACAACTGGCATTGATGCTGCACGATGTGACCGGACAGGAGGGCGACACTGACCGACATGACCAGACGGGCGACGCCGTTTCAATGCGGTCCCGTCGTCCTGAGAAACCAACTACGTCTATTGCGTCGCATTGAAGCGTGTTGCCATTCCATTCACCTAGCTGTGGCTATTTAAGCACTGCACGGCACCATCCACGTCCACAATGCACTCTCAACTTCACATCTCCACACACCTCTGACGCTCCCCTCCTTCTCCACTCATTAGCAATGGGCAAGTCTTGTGCCTCGGCGCCGATGAGCGGCCCCAGATCTGGCTTCGGATCCTGGTGCCACCGCCCTTGCTCTCTGGGGCCGTCTTGATCGACGATGGGTGGCTCCTCCATGAAGGAGGAGATCGTCAGCTCCTTTGACGACGAGCATAACCAGCCGCTAGCAACAACACGTCCTCTCATAGGACACAATGTATGCGGTGACAGAAGCCAAGTACAAGGAGCATATGGAGATGATGCGCCAACGCTCGCTCCTCCACGACCTTGGTCCGGCGGTGCCACCGGAGATGCTTCTCGCTGACTGGTGAAGGCGGAATCACCTTACACTCCCTTCTCCCCCCCTACAGTACCGTGGCATATGATACGCCGCATGAAGGAGGACCTGCATTCGTCACCGCCACGCCGCCTCAAGGAGGAGCGGAAGTCGTCACCGCCAGGTCGCGCTGTAGGACCTTGAAGTATGTCTAGAGGGGGGGTGATTAGATTACTTGACCAATTAAAAACTTAACCTTTTCCCAATTTTAGTCTTTGGCAGATTTTAACTATTTTAGCACAAGTCAAGCAATCTTTACACAATTCAAGCAAGCATGCAAAGAGAGTATGAGCAGCGGAAAGTAAAGCATGCAACTTGCAAGAAAGTAAAGGGAAGGGTTTGGAGAATTCAAACGCAATTGGAGACACGGATGTTTTTGTCGTGGTTCCAATAGGTGGTGCTATCGTACATCCATGTTGATGGAGACTTCAACCCACGAAGGGTAACGGTTGCGCGAGTCCATGGAGGGCTCCACCCAAGAAGGGTCCACGAAGAAGCAACCTTGTCTATCACACCATGGCCATCGCCCACGAAGGACTTGCCTCACTAGCGGTAGATCTTCACAAAGTAGGCGATCTCCTTGCCCTTACAAACTCCTTGGTTCAACTCCACAATCTTGTCAGAGGCTCCCAAGTGACACCTAGCCAATCTAGGAGACACCACTCTCCAAGAAGTAACAAATGGTACGTTGATGATGAACTCCTTGCTCTTGTGCTTCAAGTGATAGTCTCCCCAACACTCAACTTTCTCTCACAGGATTTGGATTTGGTGGAAAGAAGATTCGAGTGGAAAGCAACTTGGGGAACACTACTAGGGAAAAGCCTATACACAGAATCTTACCAGCAGCGCTCCTCAAAATACCACGCTATTGCTATTTAGCAGCAGCGCATTTAACCAAAACACGCTGCTGACAGGAAAATAGCAGTAGCGCGTCCACCACAAACCGCGCTACTGCT
>NC_041383.1:562003407-562028073 GCF_002162155.2 Triticum dicoccoides | reverse complement strand
CTGCTATAGAAGTTAGCAGCAGTGCGCTTCTAGGAAAACCGCTACTGCTAAGATCAGCCCACAAGTTTAGTCCCACCTCGCTCCGTGAACAGGGTGTTTACCACCTTAAATATGTTATTTCTGAAACTACCACAACCAGTTGGTCTTCACTGAACTCTATGTGTAAAATTTGTGGCCGCAATATGAGTCCTCTCCGGTTCCTACCGGAGGGGAGTCATATTGACAATTCAGATTGTACACAAAAAGATCATTGATGGCCAATGTATTTTTGCATTGACGTATTTTTTGTATAGTTACACTTAGCAGTAGCGGTTTACATGCAAAGCGCTACTGCTATTCAGATTAGCTGTAGCGCGTTTTGGCAAACGCGCTACAACTATCCCTACCTTATCCCCACGCGCACGACCGGCCCTCACTCACACTCTCACTCTCGCCCGCGTGCCGATAACCGTCGCCGTGCATCGCCACCGCCGCCGCCTCCGTCCGTCCACCGCCGAGGTACTCCCCTCCTTCCGTCCCTCCTCCCTCCTCCTCCCTCCTCCCTCCGCCTGCGGCCGCCCCTCCCTCCGCCTGCGGCTGCCCCTCCTCCCTCCTCCGCCGGCAGCCCTCCTCCCACCGCCCTCGACCTCGCCGCCTCTAGCTACCTCTCCGTCGCCCCCCACCTCCTGCCACTAGTAAGTACTAGATTTAGTAGTAGTAGATGTTAATTTAGGGTTCATAGCTAGTACTAGATGTTGCTTAGTTAGTACTAGATTTTTAGTAGTAGTAGTTGTAGTTGAACTACTTTAGTTGTAGGTGAACTAGTTTAGTAAGTAAATTAATAAACTAGTTGAACTAGTTGAATTAATAGAACTAATGTATTTTTAGTAAGATAATTAATATAACTAGTTGAACTACTTTATTTTTAGAAAGAACTAGTTTTTTTTCTATTTATAGTAAGTCTATATTTAGTAAGAACTAGTTGAATTAATAAAACTAGTTGAACATGTCATATTTGTTGTTATTTTTTAGTTTAAGCAATTATTCGGGATGTATTAGTGATAACTTATATGGTTTCAGGTGACCACCGTCGTCCCCGTCACCGACCCCCTCCGACATCCCCGCCATCGTCCTAGTCACCGACCCCCTCCGACATCAAGGTGAGACCAGCCAAATATCCTTGTATATCTTGTGTTGTTGCTCAAATAGGATATGTGGTTGCCCAAGTGGCCGTTCATGTTCAGTTTACATCTCTGAGTGGCCTATGTTTTGCCGGAGTGTTGATTAATTTCCGTTCCGGCAAATTTCAGGCGCTCGATATGTCCTTTTTTAGCAAAGGTCATGCCGGATTTTTTCGTGAATTCTGGCATGACTTGTGCTAGAATATGTACAAGTTTAATCTTTGAATTATGAATGTAGGAAATGTCGTACTCGGACGACGACAGTCTCCCAGGGGAGTGTAGTTGGTGCCACGACGATCGAGGTATGTGCGACAGGTTCGTTCGGCTGGACGAAGATCGGCGCTTCACCATTAAGCTCGAGGAGACCTTCGATTGTGAAACAGTACGCAACAACGACAAGTGTTTTTTCGTAATTAAGCATGACTTCAACTATTTCAAGTCTAATTTTCATATTTTACAATTCGACTAGCTTATCCCATGCCATGCAAGACGCTATGTCTTGGAGAGGATGGGTTTTGAAGACCATGAAAATTTCAAAACAAAGAAAATACACCTAAGGACCCATCATGATATGGATTTTGAAGTAAATCTGTGCAATTCTCAGAGCGTAACCCATTTTGGTTGCCAAAACTGGGAAGCACTTTGCAAAATGTATGGTTTTTATGAGGGTATGATTGTCACCATGGATCTTGGTGATCCTGACATCGAGCAAGACAATATGGACATTTGGGTCCTTGTTGATACGCTTCCGATTGTACCGCTATGTGAGTTTCTCAAACATAGTTATTAACTAATTTATATTGTTTATTTCAAAATAGTTGGTAGCTTATTTCCATTGACAGCTTATTTTGATTCTTCAAAGACTGTGTGGAAGATGGTAGATAAAACCCACTACACCGATGGCACCAAATTAATGTATAAGGAGAAAAATCATCTGATCGCATTTTGTACTCTTCTTGAGAATTACAATAACTATTATCGAACTCCTCCAAGTTATGGTGAATACGTGCCACTAGTGCATGTGTTGAACCACGGTAACTTCTCTCGAGATACCCTGGTAAGATTTTTTACTATTACGACATCCGTGCATCTTTTGCATACTTTAAAACTAGTACATCATTGCTAACTACGAAGTTATTATTATGTTTTTCAACAGAAACTCCCGATGGATTGTGTGCCTCATCTGATGTCTCTGCATGGTCGCCTCTCAGTTCTGAACATACTGCCAGGTAAATCTACGGAGCTCACCTGTGCATATCGGATTTCTAAAACCCGTGAACACATGTTAATCAAAGAATGGAAGAAATGTATGGACATTCGCAAGGAGGTTCTTGGAAGTAACATTCAGCGAAAGGCAAGAATTGGAGACAGGCTAATCTCCATTCTCCATAATGGAGAGTCAGGGGCTATATTGTTTTTTGCTATTTTACCTTAGAAAATGTAGTAGGTCTTAATCAAATGTAATAGGTCCTATGAGGTACAATATGTTTATTATGTGGTAATGTGTTAGAGTTGATAATGAGGAGTACTTGTGATTACGACTAGTGACCAATTTGCTATGTGATGTCATTGATGAAAACGATGATCTTGAGGAGGTGTTATATGACAATGATGTATTATGATGATAAGTTGTTAATGATATGATGATGATGATGATGATATTACTATATCATTGGGTGAAAGAACCGCGAATTAGTTTCAAGTGGATGGACATCCACTTGAAACTAGTCCACGGTTCTTTCATCCCATGATGTAATAACTCATTATGATGTAAAAACAATCTCTAAATTCCTGTTGTATGAAAACTTGTGTAAAGGTGTATGAATACAACATGAAATAAAAAAGAAATAAAATACTAAATAATAGTAGTAGCGCGGGAAAGGAAAAGCGCTACTACTAATTAACAGTAGCGCTGTTCTGAGGAAGCGCTACTACTAAGTCAATTTAGCAGTAGCGTGGGTCTAGGCGCGCTATTGCTAATCATTAGCTGTAGCGCCTTATCAGTAGCGCTCCTTCCCGCGCTACTGATAGGCCTAAAACCCGCGCTGCTGCTAGGCTTTTCCCTAGTAGTGGAAGGCTAGAGATCAAGATTCATATGGTAAGAATGGAATATCTTGGCCTCAACACATGAGTAGGTGGTTCTCTCTCAGAAATGGTAAGTTGGAAGTGTAGGTTTGTTCTGATGGATCTCTCTCCAAATGAAGAGGAGGTGGAGGGATATATATAGCCTCCACACAAAATCTAACCGTTACACACAATTTACCAATCTCGGTGGGACCGAATCAACAAACTCGGTCGGACCGATTCAGTAAACCTAGTGACCGTTAGTGATTTCGGTGGGACCGACATGCAACTCGGTGGGACCGATATGGTTAGGATTAGGGCATAACGTAATCTCGGTGAGACTGATTACACAAACTCGGTGAGACCGATTTTGGTAATTAGCTAACCAGAGAGTTGGTCAGGTAAACTGGGTGGGACCGATTCGCTCTTTTCGTTGAGACCAAACGTTACGAAAGGGAAATAGAGAGTTTACATTGCAATCTCGGTGGGACCGATCGCTCACTTCGGTTAGACCGAAACGTTTCGAAGGGAAACAGAGAGATTGCAATCCCATCTCGGTGAGACCGAGATCCCTATCGGTGAGACCGATTTGCCTAGGGTTTGTGGCAGTGGCTATGACATCTGAACTCGGTGGCGCCGGATAGAAAGAATCGGCGGGGCCGAGTTTGACTTTAGGTTTAGGTCATATGTGGATATGAGAAAGTAGTTGAGGGTTTTTGGAGCATATCACTAAGCATTTGAAGCAAGAAACTCATCAAGCAACACCTCATCCCTCCTTGATAGTATTGGTTTTTCCTATAGACTCAATGTGATCTTGGATCACTAAAATGTAAAATGCAGAGTCTTGAGCTTTTGAGCTTGAGCCAATCCTTTTATCCTTAATATTTGAGGGATCCACCTTCATCATCCATGCCATGCCATTCATTGAGCTTTCCTGAAATATTTGTCTTGGAATAGTATTAGCCCAATGAGCTATATGTTGTTATGAATTACCAAAACCACCTAGGGATAGTTGCACTTTCAATCTCCCCCTTTTTGGTAATTGATAACAACATATAGATCAAAGCTTTGACAAATGATAATAAGATTGAAAAACATCGTTGCTTTGAGAAGTATGTGATAAGCAAGAGCTCCCCCTAAATTTGTGCATAGATTTAAGATTTGCTTTGGACTGCAAATGCACAAGGAATTAGGCTCATGGGTTACTCTTCCATGTCACATACATCTTGGTGGAGCGCTCAAAATAATAAAGATTGAATACATGCACTCATCACCAAGCAAAGTGAATGATCATATAAAGATAAATAAGATAATATCATCCAACAAGCATAAGTGTAGCTTATGATCAAACACATGATCATCAATGTCTCACACAGACAATAGCATAGTATCTCAAGCTAGCAAAAGCAAATAAAGTTCAACCAAGAAGACAAGAGAGAACAAAAGCAAATTCTCTCTCTCGAAGCCTATGATCTATACATTTTTCTCCCCCTTTGGCAACAAGTTACCAAAAAGTTCCTAGAAAATGCATAGTACTATTTCGTCTCTCAGGCTTGGTCTTCAGTTGGTGGTGTAGAGATGACGCCGAGGACGAAAGCTTCAGTAGATGTGGATGGAGCTGGAGGTGTAGGTGTAGGTGCTGGTTGCACAGGAGTTGTAGCTGGTGCAGATGAGGTGGCTCTTGTGTCTGTTACTGGTACTGCAGCTGATCTCTAAGCTCGAGGTACTCTGGCAAATGCATCAGTAGTTGTCCTGCCCTTCCTCTCCTGCATGTCTTCCTGTAGCTGCTCCACAACTGACTGAATCTCAGTTACTTTGATATCTAAATCATAGAGTTTTTGTTCCATGATTCTTTCCAGGCTCTCCTGGTTTTGAGTTAGGGTGGCCAACCCCTTCTCAATCCTCAGAGTTGATGCTATCAAGTAACCAAGCTGGTCTTGCTTGCTCTTCAAAAAGTACTCAGATGCCTCCTCTAGAGTTGGCATCTTGGCAGCCTTGTCCTTCTTTGCCTTCTCCTTCTTCTGTTGAGCTTGCACTGAAGATGGTTCATTCTCATTCATCACAACTTGATTGTCCTCAACGTCTGGATAGAGAACAAAGTGTTCCTTATCCAACAGATATTTGCCTGTGCCATCTTTGAGTTGACCAGCTCCTGAATTTGTGGGGCATACCCACAACTTCTCTTTTGGTCTGCTGCTGTCCTCTTGATAGTCTCAACCATGAGGCTCATGACCTTGAATTTCTGTGGCACATCAAATATGTGTAGCAAATTAATTGCATGCCCTCTGATCATGTTGTGGTCACCTGACTTGGGCAAAAGAGTGTGCCTTAGGATCCAGATGATCGTTGGCATCCCTGACAGAAGAAAATGGACATACCCAAACTTGAAAGTCTCAAGTGCTTTGTTTGGGATCTCCTTGTACATATGTGACATAGAATTGTGATCCTTTTTCTTCTTGGAGTAGACATCCAAGTCACCTTCTTTCTCCTCTGGGGCATTTATCAGATTGGCCCATTCCTCAATAGTTGATTGGTATCTCGTACCTTCAGACATCCAGACTATTCTGCCATCAGGATAAAAGTGAGCTGTGGAGTAGAATTGCATAACTAGCTCATCATTCCAGTTTGTGAACTTCTGTCCAACAAACTCATCAAATCCACAAGCCTTAAAGCTGTCAAATACTCCTGGGTAGTGATCCTCATTTTCCTTGATGAATTTCCAGTCTACCCACCTCATGTCACAAACTATGGGCTTCTTATCCAATAACATAGTCTCATAGAAGTCCTGTTGTTCCTTTGTGTGGAACCTGTAATCAACAGCGGTTCTTCTTCTGATTGCATATGGATTAGACAATCTCCACTGCCTGAGCCCTGCATCTTTCCTTAGCTTCATATTCTCAGCCACTAGATGAGCATCGTTGTGGTCTAGAATCTTGGGTTTGAGCTTCCTCAAGACTTGTCCTTCATCCTCCTCCTCAGCAGCAACTTCAGGCACTGTGGCCTTGTTCTTCTCAGCAGCTGGTATACTCCTGGTATTCCTCTTAGGTGTAGTCTTGGCCTTGGAGGCAGCTTTGGGTGCTTCTTTGGTCTGACATGCTGCAAACACTGACTGCTGACCCTGCGAATAGTTATAGATGAGATAGAATGGATGAGCATCACAAAATGCAGAGGTTTTTGCAAAAGAATGATTCAAAAACTTAGTTCTAGTTTTCCATAGAAAGCATTTCAGATCAACCGATTTTCAAACTCGGTGATACCGAAGTAGCTTTTGGAACCTAAACTAGTGATCTCGGTCAGACTGAGTCACAGTTCGGTGGCACCGAGACTTCTAGGGTTTCACTGAGTTCTGAAATCGGTCACACCGATTAGCAATTCTCGGTCAGACCGAGAGTCACTTGTGCAATGGCGTTAGCCGAATCGGTGGGACCGAGTTTATCAACTCGGTGGGTCCGAGATGGTTTCCGCGGAAACCTAATCCTAAATTTTCAAATCGCATCTATTCTAAGGATTGTTTTTACTAGATAGAGGTGTTTCAATCGTGGCAAGAATCATAATGAACACAATGTGCTAGAGATTGGACGGGGATATCACTGTGATCGAGTCCATACCCTAGTTTGGCGATGAACTCGCTACGGCGGCAACGGCGGGGATGAATTCCGTTGACGGCAGCGGAGACCAGCGACTGGAGGCGGCTGGCGACAAAGTCGACGATCCGAAGACCTAGGAGGCAGAGCGAGCTATGCGCGGGCGAAGTGGTTTGGAGAAAGTTTTCCAAATTTTTGCCCGTGTGTATATATAGCCCGACCCTGTCGGTGTGACCGAGTGGAACAACTCGGTGGCAACAAGATGCATAACTGTTGACAGTTACAGCAACTCGGTGAGACCGAAAAGTTCAAATCGGTTGCACCGAGATTGAAAACCTAGATCGACTTAGTGATCTCGGTATGACCGTAATGGAAGAGTCGGTCAGACCGAAACACACAAAATTTTTTTGGAAGTTTAAGTCCATGACAAATCGGGGACTCCGAGTGCTCCTCACACAGAGTGGTTCGAATCTGACTTGATCAAATTTTGTGATGTAGCATGAATAGAGTTTGAGACAAGAAAAGCATAGATAGCTAGAGAAGGTTCTTAGGCATTCTTGTTCATCCACTTGGCAAAAGAAAAAGAAGCCAATCAATCAAAGCAACAAGTGGATGTCCTCGAATGAGTAAAATATGCAACCAACATGCTCACACAATAAAATAGCAAATGAAATATGTGGCAAAGCATGCACAATCAATTCTAGCATCTATCAAACAATTGGCGATGACTAGGTCATCAATATATGAGTATATTGACTTAGGAGTCAAATGAGAACATTTGATCATAGGTCATACTCATCGTTTAAGCTCAAGTGGGGTTACCACTTTTACATAATGCATTGATGCGTTCACACCATTAGAGTTGCTTTGACTCAATTCTTAGAGTTAAGCTCCCCCTAGATGTGAGATCCCCCCTTAGAGGGATGAACTAACCTTGGGTTTTGTCGATGATGACTTCATGTAGGTGTTGAAGATGTGGATGCTCAATGTTGATGAAGATCATTTGGAGCAATCCTTTGGAGTGAGTTGCACTTTCAATACCTACACGGGTTAGTCCCACAAGGAACAAACAAGTATATCCATAGACATAAAGTGATGTTCACACAAGATGATGTCCATGAAAGCATTAGGTTACCTTGTCCCTTGCCTTACCAACATGAGGGTTTGTGACTCCTTGAACTAGTGCAAGATGTGGAAGTTGATTGCACTTGTCCTTGCCATAATGATATGAGTGAAGAATGTTGGCGGAGTCACCCTCAAGAACTCTCTAGTTCTTCTTCTTCGGGATCCACATCATCTTGATGGGAATACTTGGAGTTGTAGTTGTGCTTGATGAAGTAGAACTTGACGTAGTCTTGGGAACCCACTTGACCAAGGCCTTAGGAGCTTCTTCAAATGCATCTATCTCCTCTTGAAGCTCATCCTTGCCTTTGTTCTTGTGGTCTTGTGGTGGAAGATCATCTTGAGCTTGTGTTCCCTTGAAAGAAGTAGGATCATACTTCTCTTGTTGAGGAACAAACTTCGTCTTGGGATATTGATCTTTTTCCCACTCAACTCCATTAGCATTGAACTTCCGTTCAAAACCAACACCTTGATTCTTCCGGTGCCTTCCTTGCTTGCGTACAATTTCCTCGAATTGCTTACTCCCGGCAAGGCTCTTGTATACACCTTTCTCTATAATTCCCTTCAATAAGCTATTTTCTTGCTCAAGTGTAACTTGGCTAAGAGAATCATTAGTGGAATCAAGAGAACTACTAGAAGCAACAATATTGGATTTAGCATGATCATTGTTACTACTAGAGGAACAAACCTTTTTGTTCTTGTTACTAGACTTGACTTAAGGCATGTAAGTAGATAAGAGTAAACGCTTGGCAATGTAACAAGAACTTTTCTTACGGAGATCATCATTGGTTGCCTTTAAGAACTCATGCTCTTGCTCAAGGTTGAGCTTTTCAAAGCGTAACTTCTCATGAGTCCTTAAAAGTTCTCGATGATCCCCTAAGATAGTTTCATGAGCTAAATTAAGAGTGTTTAGTTCTTTAGTTAGAAGCTCAATCTTCTCCTTGTCATTGTCATTCATTTTATCTTGTTTAGCATGATTAATTGACGTTTCATCATAGTATTCATCACTAGAGTTGTCAACAAGTAAATCATCATCACCTAATAAGTCATCTTCATCACTATTGAAATCAACATACTCGGGGTGAGTTACCTTAGGGCCTTTAGCCATGAAGCATCTTCCAATTCCTTCATTTGGTGAATCAAATATGTCGTAGGAGTTGGTCGACACAAGTGCTAGACCGACAACTCCTTCATCTTGAGTATGTTCGGAGTCGGAGTGATAGCTTCTCTCGGAGTGATGTTCAGAGTCTGAACCGGATACCCATTCACCAACATGAGCTTGATGTCTTGTTTTGTGTAGCTCTTTGATGACTTGTCCTTCCTTTCCGAATCCTTGCTTCTCTGGGATGTTCTTCTTTCATAACGGTCATCTCTACTCCTTCTCTCTCTTGGCGGTGATTCTTCTCTTCTACTTCTTCTCTTGGGAGAATCTTCTCTTCTTTTGTAGGGTGTCGTACACTCATTGGAATAGTGTCCGGGTCTCCCACAATTGTAGCAATGGTGCTCTTGACTAGAAGATGTTTTGTCATTGTAGGACCTTGACTTGGAGCTTCTTTCTTTGCTCCTACTCTTGTAGAATTTGTTGAAGTTCTTCACCATTAAGCTCAATTCTTCATTGAAGGTTTGTTTCTTATTTGATGATGTAGGGGCTTCACATGAGGCTTTGTAAGCACCACTTGACTTGTGGTGAATTTCCTCTTTATCCTTGAGTGACATCTTATGAGCAACAATTCTTCCAATGACCTTCGTTGGCTTGAGATTCTTGTAGTTGGGCATCATTTGGATCAATGTGCACACGGTATCATATTTTCCATCCCATGCTCTTAGGATCTTCTTGATGATGAATCTGTCGGTCATCTCTTCACTTCCTAAGCCAGCAATCTCATTTGTGATAAGAGCAAGCCTAAAGTACATTTCAGCGACACTTCACCATCCTTCATTTTGAACTTGTCAAGCTGACTTTGGAGCACATCCAATTTGGATTCCTTGACGGAGTCAGTACCTTCATGCATATCAATCAAAGTATCCCAAATTTCCTTTGCATTCTCAAGACGGCTGATTTTGTTGAATTCTTCGGGGCACAATCCGTTGAAGAGAATATCACAATCTTGAGCGTTGTACTGCAGCATCTTCAATTCATCCGCACTAGCTTCACGGTTCGGTTCTCTCCCATCAAAGAATTCACCTTCCAAGCTGAGGGAGTCCTGGACTAGGGGGTGTCCGGATAGCCGGATTACCATCATCGGCCGAACTATCATCGGCCGGACTATCATCATCGACCGGACTCCAAGACTATGAAGATACAAGATTGAAGACTTCGTCCCGTGTCCGGATGGGACTTTCCTTGGCGTGGAAGGCAAGCTTGGCGATACGGATATGTAGATCTCCTATCATTGTAACCGACTCTATGTAACCCTAGCCCTCTCCGGTGTCTATATAAACCGGATGGCTCTAGTCCGTAGGACAACAACATCAACCCTTACAATCATACCATAGGCTAGCTTCTAGGGTTTAGCCTCCTTGATCTCGTGGTAGATCCACTCTTGTAAACATCCACAATATCAATATCAATCAAGCAGGACGTAGGGTTTTACCTCCATCAAGAGGGCCCGAACCTGGGTAAAACATCGTGTCCCTTGTCTCCTGTTACCATCCGCCTAGACGCACAGTTCGGGACCCCCTACCCGAGATCCGCCGGTTTTGACACCGACATTGGTGCTTTCATTGAGAGTTCCTCTGTGCCGTCACCGATAGGAAGGATGCCTCTTCCCGTCTTCAAGGACGGTATCTTTGCCAATGGAGCCCTGGCCGCCGGCCAAACTATCCGTCTAGGAGGTTTTCTTATGACCACCTGTCCGGCCAACGCTTCAACGATGACCTCTCGGGTCATCGAGAGCAATCTTCACGTCAACTCGGAATTCGCCGAGCAGCTAGATCCAGCAGAGCTCTCGTCTGTAAACGAACTCTTGGATCAGATCGCCGCCCTGGGAGTCGCTACCGACTACAATCAGATCGGGCTTAAAACCGATCTGAGAGAGATAAACTCTCCCCAGGTTACCCACCACATCACGGTGGTAGAAGAACATCGCGACGATCCTTCTCCCATATCGAAAACTAGTCGTGTCCGGGCTACCGAACCCTCCATGTCGGATTCCCGCGGAGGAGTGGATCTCGATCAAGCGCTGAACATAAAGTCAGGCGTCGGACCGGACTCGTTGGACAATGTTCCACTTTCCAAGCTTCCAAATTCAGAAACTTCTCGGCCCTTGAGCCCTGAGATGGGTGGGGTTCCCGACTTAATTCCGCCCAACCACCCAGACATATGCGATCTATCTCTAATCCGGCAAGAGCCCGCTGAAACAGTACATCACTACTGGGCCAGATTCCTCCTGGTTATGGACAGGATAAAGGACTGCCGAGAGGAAAACGCAATATCAATTTTCTGCAATAATTGCACGGACGAGGGAATCTTGAACGCCGTCAGCCGTCATGAAATCACACGCTTTGCCGACCTGGCATCCATAGTACAAAAGTACTGTGCGATAGAGAGTTTCCGGAAAACCAAAAATAGGTTTTGGGACAATCCGGCCCCGGATACAGCCCCAGTCCGCAACAAAAGGGTGCATCACACTCAGGCACCAGGTGCAAGAACCAAAAAACAGAAGCCCCTTAAAGGGAACAGAACCGTACTGGAGGGATGGCTCAGCAGACCCTGTACAATTCACAGTACAGAGGGCGCCGTCCCGACACATAGCCTTCGAGCATGTTGGATATTACGGCAGGTGGCCAAAAGTGGCGAGGAGCTTCTAGCCCCAGGAAACCACACCAACAATACCGGTACAGTATCAACAGTCTTCGAGACTTTCGCATCAAACAATATGCGGAAACGAACAATCCGCAGCCTCGCCGAAGTCTACCAAGTAGCCACAGCAAATCCTTAGAGCGACGCGGCCATCACCTTCAACGCCAGCGACGAACCTAAATTCCGAACAGCCCGAGCACCAGCCGCATTGGTCCTCAGTCCAATAGTGGACGGCTTTCAACTTACCAAGGTACTCATGGATGGCGGCAGCAGATTAAACCTCATCTACAAGGAAACCCTTCAAAAAATGGAAATAGACTGGAGCCGCATTGAGCGAAGCAGCACAACCTTCAGAGGAATAATCCCTAGCCAGGAAGCGCGCTGCACAGGAAAAATCACACTCGATGTGGTATTCGGCTCGCCGGACAATTACAGATCCAAAGAAGTCACGTTCCAAGTGGCCCCGTTCAACAGCGGATATCACGCTATATTAGGACGAGAGGCATTCACAATCTTCCAAGCCGTACCCCATTACGGGTACATGAAGCTCAAAATTCCTGGGCCCGGCGGAATAATCACTCTCGTTAGTGATCCGGACATAGCACTCCGCGCCGAAAACAAGACAGCCGCATTAGCCCTGGAGGCACTATCCGAAGCCCTAGCGGCAGAGGAACTCACCGTGCTGCGCTCTACGGTGAATAGGGACGATGTGATACTCGATAAGAGGTCCAAGTCCACCTCCTTTAAACCAGCAGATGAAATAGTAAAATTCCAGGTCCACCCAACAGACCCGACAAAGACGGCCTCCATCGGGGCACAATTGAACCCTGATGTAGACGCCGCACTGCGAGAATTCCTTCGAGAAAATTGGGACATTTTCGCCTGGCACCCCTCGGATATGCCCGGAATCCCACGCAGATTGGCAGAACACAGCCTAAACATCCTAAAAGGATTCAAGCCAGTCAAACAGGCTCTTCGACGATTTTCCGAACCCAAAAGGCAGGCAATGGGAGAAGAACTAGCCAAACTATTGGAAGCCGGATTCATCAAAGATATCAAACATCCGGATTGGCTAGCAAACTTGGTACTGGTACCAAAGAAGGACAAATCCTGGCGCCTATGTGTCGATTTCAAAGACCTAAATAAAGCATGCCCAAAGGATCCCTTCCCCCTCCCCCGCATCGACCAAATCATCGATGCAACTGCAGGGCACGATTCATTGTGCTTCCTGGATGCATACTCCGGCTATCATCAAATCAAGATGGCAGAAGCGGATCAAGCCGCAATGGAATTCATTACTCCATATGGACCATTCTGCTTCAACACGATGCCCTTCGGACTTCAAAACGCTGGCGCAACATATCAGCGCATGATTTAGACATGTCTGGCTACCCAGATCGGCAAAACAGTAGAGGCATACATAGACGACGTAGTCGTCAAAACTAAACACGTCGAAACTCTAGTAGACGACTTGAGGGTCACATTTGACAACCTCCGAGCATATGATATCAAGCTGAATCTGGAAAAATGCGTTTTCGGCGTACCAGCCGGAAAGCTCTTGGGCTTCATTGTATCCGGTAGAGGAATTGAAGTAAATCCGGCCAAGATCCGAGCCCTATCACAGCTGGATATTCCAAAAAACCTCAAACAGGTCCAAAAATTGGCTGGATGCATGGCGGCTCTCAGCCGCTTTATCTCCAGCTTAGGAGAAAAGGCATTGCCCCTCTATCGCCTCCTCAGGCACACCGAACACTTCGAGTGGACGGATGCTGCCACCGCCGGACTCGAAGAAATAAAGGCCATATTGGCAACGAATCCGGTCCTGGCTGCGCCCAACCTGGGCGAACCAATGTTGTTATACATCGCAGCAACGCATCAAGTTATAAGCGCGGTACTCATCGTCGAACGAGAGACAGAAGGGCATAAATTCCCTCTTCAAAAACCAGTGTACTATGTATCCACTGTGTTAACCCCCTGCAAGTCCCGTTACCCGCACTATTAGAAGATAGCGTATGCGGTGTTCATGGCATCCCGGAAGCTCCGACACTACTTTCAAGAGTGTTCGATAACAGTGGCCTCCGAAGTACCACTTAACGACATTATAAACAACCACGACGCAACGGGCAGGATTGCAAAATGGGCCATTGAGCTCTTACCATTCGATATAACTTACAAACCTCGGCGAGCCATAAAGTCACAAGTTTTGGCTGACTTTGTCGCTGAATGGACCGAAGCCGAACTCCCTAAAGAGTACGGCGCATACTCCAATTGGATCATGCACTTCGACGGCTCTAAAATGTTGGCCGGACTGGGGGCTGGCATCGTATTGACGTCCCCGACCGGGGACACAGTCCAATATGTACTTCAAATAATGTACACGGACTCCAACAACGCAGCCGAATATGAGGCCCTCTTACATGGCCTCCGGATGGCAATCTCCATGGGCATCCAACGCCTAGAGGTGCGCGGGGATTCAAACCTCGCAATATCCCAAATAAATGGAGACTTTGATGCCAAGGATCCGAAAATGGCAGCATATCGCAACGCTGTCCTAAAAATGTCAGCTCGGTTCGACGGACTCGAATTCCATCACGTAGCCAGGGATAATAACCAAGCGGCCGACGTATTGGCACGCATCGGCGCAAAACGTGACACTGTCCCCCCAAACATCTTCCTGGAACGGCTATTCAAGCCATCCGTACTATGGGAAGAGGAGTCCAGAAATAACAAACCGGAAGCAGCCACACCAACCGACAAAGAGCAATGTGACATAAGCGGCGATTCCGCCGCTGAAATAACACCTTCAGCCCACGACATAATGGTCGTAATCGCCCCGTGGACAGAACCATTCCTGGCCTACTTACTTAGGCAGGAACTTCCCAAAGACCAAAATGAGGCCCGCTGCATTGTCCGGCGATCTAAAGCCTACAAGGTCTACGAGAGAGAACTTTATAAGAAAAGCACAACCGGAGTCCTTCAAAGGTGTATCTCCGAAGAGGAAGGGCGAAACCTCCTGGCTGAAATTCATGCCGGACTAGGCGGACACCACGCAGCAGCCCGGGCCCTCGTAGGGAAGGCATTCCATATAGGATTTTATTGGCCGACGGCCCGGGCAGATGCTCAGGACTTAGTCCAAAGATGCGTCGGTTGTCAGCTCTTTGCTAATCAGAGCCATATGCCACCCACCGCCCTCAAAACTATACCTATTACCTGGCCGTTCGCGGTCTGGGGGCTTGACATGGTTGGACCCCTTAAAGGGGGAACCCACAAGCAAAGGTACCTATTAGTCATGGTGGACAAGTTCACCAAATGGATAGAGGCCAAACCAGTCAAAATGGCAGAGTCCGGACCAGTGATAGACTTTATCTCCAGGGTAGTACACCGTTTTGGCGTCCCCCATAGCATCATCACCGATAACGGCACGAATTTTACGGCCGATGAGGTTAAATCATGATGCAAAAATATGGGCATTAAGCTCGATTACGCTTCAGTCTATCATCCTCAAACCAACGGTCAAGTGGAACGAGCAAATGGTCTAATAATGAGCGGCATCAAACCCAGACTAGTGCGGTCACTTATGAAATCTGACACGCACTGGGTAGAGGAGCTCGACTCCGTACTCTGGGGGCTGCGGACAACGCCCAACCATACTACCGGATTCACACCATTTTTTATGGTGTACGGCGCAGAGGCAGTTCTGCCCTGCGACATTATTCATGACTCACCTCGAGTGCGCATGTATGAAGAAAGAGAGGCCGAGCTGGATCGGCAGGACAGCTTGGACGCATTGGAGGAAGAACGCGACGTCGCCAAGGCTCGTTCCGCATTCTATCAGCAGCAGGCTCGAAGATATCAAAGCAGAGAAGTACGGGCCAAGACTTACAACGTTGGCGAACTAGTTCTATGCCTGCCGGACAAGAAAAAGGACAAGCTCAAGCCCAAATGGGAGGGCCCCTTCATCATCAATCAAATCCTGACTGGTGGAGCGTACCGTCTACGAAATGCATCGGATAACCGACTCGAGCCGAACCCATGGAACGCAGCCCGCCTCCGAAGATTCTATGCCTAGCGCCGGATTAAGAGTTCGTCCCTTTCCCCCGTCCAAATTTTTTATACTTCAGCCGCCTTTTTGTTTCTCTTTTTTCTCTCACCCCTATTCATAACAGCCTTAAAAGGCTTATTTGCGCATAGTTCGCACGTAATTGATGTGCTATCCGCACTCACTATACCTGGGGGCTTCTTTACAAGAAGCTTAATTATAAGGGCTTCATGCCCAGCACGCGTGTTAAACTTCCACGTGTACCTTTTATTCACCAATATATGCATCGATATGACTTAAGTTTTGGCCAAGCTGGGTTGCCTGGCTCATGTGCTTACCCCTACGTTCCCGATTGTTCGGCTAGGAGGTAAAGGGAGCACCTCTGCGATTGTTACTGCCGGGTCAGCCAGATGTGTACCTCAGACTGGGTGAAGCCGAAAGCTAGCGTTCTTAAGGGAATATTCGGTCGGTGATTTGAAAGATGATTTTTTATCAATTTATTTATCTGCCCCCAGATGTTTTTCTGCTTTTTTAGCAGTCCGGACATGCACTTTAGGGCATGCCTCCCCCAGAGGAAAGGAACCCTTAACGGAACTATTCTCCCTGGAAGATGTTTCTTACTAACCATGTAATATAACATAACTAGTTGGGCACTTGTCTGATAAAGCACTAATGACCCCTACGCCTGGTCTCCATGCATACCCCGGCTGTTTCATAGCCGAGAAGGTATTCGGACACACTCTGGACTCTAGGGTCCGGAGGTCGAAGCGAAAAGGTCGGCAAAGACAAACGATCTACAATCCGGCTAGAAGGCATTTTACATGTCATTTCATAATACATTGTCAAATTGACGGGCTGTATTCTTCCTCAATCCCGTCTAACAGGCTGTCTAATCTACAGTCCTGTTGGGAAAACTTAGCGGCCAACTCTACTTGGTCGTATACTAAACTTACAGGGATCTCCTTCCCATCGGGCCCCACAGGTCCAACTTCGGCCATGTGGTTGGGATCCACCTTCTTGTACCGCGTCTTCACCATGGCCCAGGCCTCCCTGGCACCTTGGCGGCAGGATGAAATCTTCCATAAATGGAAGCGCTGCCGCACTCCCTGAAGCTTCTCCGCAAGCTCCCCAAGGCCCTCGGGTAGGGAGAAGGCTGGCCATAAAGCCTGGATGACGCCGCTCATTGCCTGCCGAACTCGATCGATCAGTTGCAACAACTCAGGAAATTGATCACCCGTTGATACGGGCATCTCCTCCGCAGGACGACCTGTGAGTATACCTACAGACATATTTTGTCAATTGACTTCCTCGTCGAACTCTTCTTTTCAAAGGAGTTCGCTCAAGCACTTACTATAGATGCCGCGACGAAGCCGCTGATTCTCCTTAACGGAGCCAAACAGCTCGGCCCGAACGCCTTTCAGCTCTTCTCCAAGCTGGGCATGGGCATCCTGGAGCTTGTTCCTTTCGTGCTGCACCTTATGCAGCACCCTCTCGCCGGCCTTCAGCTGGCGCAGAAGTTCTTGCCTGTCCGGATCTTGTCCGGCAGCACCTGCAATGTCATTATTAGACTTGCGAACAGGCCACACACTACTTATCTTTTTTAAAATAATGTGTTACCGGGAGAGGTCCCTGTGTTTCCTCCTGCGGCAGCGAGTGCGGCATCAAGTTGAGCCTTACACTCTTGCAGCTCCTGAGACAGTTGGGTATTCTTCTCGGTAAGACCCTGCGTTTCATATGATCCTTAAATCAGTTAATATAGCTACTTTAAGTCTCGGGGGCTACTGGCATATATAACTATTAAATTCTCTTACCCGTATGTCTTTTACATATTGCTCTGTGGCTCTGGTAAAACCATCTTGAGCAGCACGAAGGTGCGCGTCCCCCGCGTTAAAGGCATTCAACGCCTCGGGGGAGAAGCACGCGTCACGAAATACTGTCCCGCGGCGCCTATGGTTCATGGCGCTCTCCACCTCAGACTTGGTGGCGGACAGTCTATCGGCATCCTCTGTCGGAGGAGTGTCCGGCTCGCGCCTTGCGCTCGCCTCCCCCACCAGGCCAGGCGTTGGAGCTTGGCTGGTAGAGGCCGGATTGGCAACCTCTACACCCGCAGTCCGGCGGGCGCTTTTTCTCCTACAAAAGTCATGAGCACTCAAACGCTTCCTAGGAACGTTGCTCCACATAATGAATTGTGAGCTATACCTTTGCGGCGACGTTTCAGTCCGCGCCGCGCTCCTCTTCCGCCTACTGGTCCGGACTGGCGTCTGATGGTCAGCCGCCCCGGGCTCGGCTTCCCGCCCTAGAGGCGCCTCCTGCACAGCGTCATCATATACGATGGTCAGAAGTAAGCAAGGAATAACGGTGCTAGGACTTTGGTCACAATCACCTGGGAAGCCGGATATAGCCCGGGATAGTCGGCCGTAATGGCGACTAAAGCATTACCCATGCTGAGCTGGTGGAACACCCCGTCGATTAGCTCCACTCCTATGTCCGGATCCTCTTCAGAGGCCGGATCCCGGGATCTCTCTGGATCCTCGGGTTGCGGAGCTGGACTTAGCATGTCCTCCACCATCCGACATAGCTCCTGCGTCGAAAGAAGAACACAATATAAGAAACTTAAATTTCAAAGGCATGGGTTGGACACGCGGAGTGTTTGCTTACCCAAGGCCGGGGATTATTCATGGAAAACCCATTTAATGGGTTCGTCTGAAGGAAATCCTCCTTCTCCCCCTTATACAGGCCGGACAGGATCTTCACCAGGTCTTCGGCCGAATTCGGCCCTTTGCGGCCATGATGGGTGGCATCGTCCTCCTCGTTGAAATCCCACATGGGGTGGCCCCTGTATTGTAGTGGCTGCACCCCCCGCATAATGCATGTTGCCATGACTCCAATCATGGTCAACCTGGAATGGGCCAGTAACCTTATCCGGCCCATCAAATAATGGACGCTCTTGTCTTCCTCCAGTTGGGGGCTCCGCGGACGCCAACTAAGGCGTTTCTTCAGAGGAGCATTGCTGAACTCCGGGAGGCCAATCCGAACAGGGTCTGGCAGCGGAGCGTCTTCTATATAAAACCATTCCGAAAGCTAGTCTTCAGATGCCTTCTTAGGGGTTCCGGATGGATATCCGGTCCCGGCAATGCGCCATATTTCGGCGCCGCCCACTTGATATATGGACCCCTCGTGAGAGCGGGGTACAAGGCAGAACAACCTCTTCCACAGCGTGAAATGGGGCTCGACGCCCAGGAATAGCTCGCAAAGAGCTACGTAACCCGCAATATGAAGGATCGAGGCGGGCGTGAGGTGATGAAGCTGGAGTCCGTGGAACTCCAGGAGCCCGCGGAGGAACGGATGTACAGGAAATCCGAGCCCCCTTATCAGATAGGGGACGAAGCATACCCGCTCCCCTTTGTTGGGACTTGGGGTAGCCTCCGCTTGCTTCCCACCTTTGTAGGTGGCTAGCCCGGCTCGGACCGGAACCATGAAGGCCGGAGGGAGATATCCCCCCGTTTGGAGCTTCACCAGCTCGTTGTGCGGAACAAAGCATCTCCTCCAATCTCCTGGCAGAGGGCTGGGAGCGCGAGAAGAGGAGCTGCGTTGATGGTCCATGATGGAATGGATTCTTGGTCGAAAGCGCTCCAATGAGTATTCGTGGGAGGAAGATGGTGATTTGGATCTGGATTCTTGCCTCTCTTATAGGCAGATTATTTGCACAACTAGGGGGTAAAACATAAAAGACACCCTGGCTTTTCGCATTCGTGCGACGCATGGAAGAAGGCCATTATTGGGCGTGGAAGCCAAGAAGCACAACATTGATGAGGAAGCCGGACACAGTTCGGCCGGTACATGGAACTTGAAGGAGAACCCGCCTTGCAACGCCGAAGACTATACACATGCTGGACTTATCGTCATTGAAGACTGGTTCAGGGGCTACTGAGGGAGTCCTGGACTAGGGGGTGTCCGGATAGCCGGATTACCATCATCGGCCGGACTATCATCATCGACCGGACTCCAAGACTATGAAAATACAAGATTGAAGACTTCGTCCCGTGTCCGGATGGGACTTTCCTTGGCATGGAAGGCAAGCTTGGCGATACGGATATGTAGATCTCCTACCATTGTAACCGACTCTATGTAACCTTAGCCCTCTCCGGTGTCTATATAAACCGGATGGCTCTAGTCCGTAGGACAACAACATCAACCCTTACAATCATACCATAGGCTAGCTTCTAGGGTTTAGCCTCCTTGATCTCGTGGTAGATCCACTCTTGTAAACATCCACAATATCAATATCAATCAAGCAGGACGTAGGGTTTTACCTCCATCAAAAGGGCCCGAACCTGGGTAAAACATCTTGTCCCTTGTCTCTTGTTACCATCCGCCTAGACGCACAGTTCGGGACCCCCTACCCGAGATCCGCCGGTTTTGACACCGACACAAGCCAATACACACAATAGCCCAAACGGCGGGGTTATGTCCGAGAATATGCATTTTCATCTTATGCTTCCAACTAGCAAAATTAGTACCATCAAAGTAAGGACCTCTACAGTGATAATTTCCCTCGCTAGACGTCATACTCTCCTAGGTTGTGAAACCAAGGCTATGACCACCAAAGGCTATGGAAATCAAAGCAAATGGAGACCAAAGCTCTGATACCACTTGTAGGACCTTGAAGTATGTCTAGAGGGGGGGTGATTAGACTACTTGACCAATTAAAAACTTATCATTTTCCCAATTTTAGTCTTTGGCAGATTTTAACTGTTTTAGCACAAGTCAAGCAATCTTTACATAATTCAAGCAAGCATGGAAAGAGTGTATGAGCAGCGGAAAGTAAAGCATGCAACTTGCAAGAAAGTAAAGGGAAGGGTTTGGAGAATTCAAACGCAATTGGAGACACGGATATTTTTGTCGTGGTTCCGATAGGTGGTGCTATCGTACATCCACGTTGATGGAGACTTCAACCCACGAAGGGTAACGGTTGCGCGAGTCCACAGAGGGCTCCACCCAAGAAGGGTCCACGAAGAAGCAACCTTGTCTATCCCACCATGGCCGTCACCCACGAAGGACTTGCCTCACTAGCGGTAGATTTTCACGAAGTAGGCGATCTCCTTGCCCTTACAAACTCCTTGGTTCAACTCCACAATCTTGTCGAAGGCTCCCAAGTGACACCTAGCCAATCTAGGAGCACTAGTAGAAAAAGGGTCAAATGTGAAGCACAATAGTGCCGGTTTGAATTACAGCCGACACTAATGTGTACATTAGTGCCGGTTCGTGGCGGCGATCAATAGCACCGGTTCGTGGCGAACCTTTAGTACCGGTTCATGCCACGAACCGGTACTAAAGAGGCTGTGTCAGCCTGCGGTGAGGCTATGGCCCCACCATCACCATTTAGTGCCGGTTCGTACCACGAACCGGTACTAATGAGGTTATGGCAAGCTGTTTTTAGTCCCACCTCGCTCCCCTAACAAGCCTTTTACCACCTTAAATATGTTATTTCTCAAACTATCACAAGCACTTGGTCTTCATTGAACTCTATGTGTAGAATTTGTGGCCGCAATATGAGTCTTCATCGGTTTATAAATCGTTGATGACTCATATTGACAATTCAGATTGTACACACAAAGATCATTGATGATCAAAGTATTTTTGATGTTATAAGATCATATTGACAATTTAGACTGTAAAGAAATATAAGATCATGATCTAAATGCTCTTATATTTTTTGCGTTCAGTATGCACCAACTGCTAGGCGGGAGGAGCTGTTTAGTACCGGTTCGTGGCGAACCTTTAGCACCGGTTCGTGCCACGAACTGGTACTAATGAGGTTGTGTCAGGTAAGGCTGGGGCCCCACGAGCACCTTTAGTACCGGTTCATGGATGAACCAGTACTACAGTTTCTTAGTAAGCTGTTTTTTAGTCCCACCTCGCGAAGAGAGAGGGACTAGGAGCGGTTTATAAGCCCTGAGTGCAGAAACGATGAAGAAGAGGCTCAATGCTCACGTTGCTTAGCTTCAAGCCTTCAGGAATATGGTAGACTGCACGGAGCTATGCGCAGTGCAGTTTACACTATTTCGAAAGGCTTGAAGCAAATTAACGAGCATTGCACCTCTTTTTTTATTTTTAATAACTTATTACAACTCCGGACTTCTTCTGTTATGGCAAAAACTAATTGCACGTCGGCATTTCTTTTTTTAAAACTTTGGTTATAACTCTAGACTTTGACCATCAAGTTTTGCAGAAAAGAAAAAATAGCAGAAAAAAAACTATAGCTGAAAAGAAAAAAACTATATAAAATGACCGTGAAATTGAAAATCACTACAAAATGAACTCTGAAAATGTTGAATTTTGGCAAACTAGATGAAAAACTACTCAGAAATAAATAGAAGAAAATAAATATAACAGAAAAGAAAAAACTATACAAAAAACTACGCAGAAATAAATAGAAGAAAATAAAGCAGAAAAGAAAAAAACTATAAAAAAATTGGGGCGCTGCCCTGTGGGCCTGCTAGGCCACGGGCGTGCAATTACAGGCCTTAAAGGCCCAGCAGACTCACAGGGCAGTGCGCAGAATTTAGGCCCACAAGCCTGCTATATAGAGGAGTTCAAAGAGGTAGCCGCGGCTGGGTTTATAAACCAGTGCGGCTGCCCTTCGCCCGGCGAGGTGGGACTAAACTTTGGGGTGGCAGCACGAGGCCTTTAGTACCGGTTGGTGGCTCCAACCGATACTAAAGATCACCCTTTAGTACCGGTTGGAGCCACCAACCGGTACTAAAGGCCTGCTCTTCCCGCCTCTTGGCCTGGCCAAAGTAGGCCTTTAGTACCGGTTGGTGGCTCCAACCGGTACTAAAGGCTCATCCTATATATATATAGCACTTACGAAAATTTCAGTTACATCTCCCCCACTTCGTCTCCAACCTCTCGACATCGCCGCGCGCCGCTCGATCCCGTCGTCGCCGCCCGTCGCCCGTCGTCCGTCGCCGTCGTCGCTGTCCCCGCCGCCGCCCGTCGTCGTCGTCGTCTCGCGCCGCCGCCCCGAACGCCGCCGCCGTCCATCATCGTCGCCGCGGTCCCGTATGTCTCTCGCACCCGCGCGCCGGCGCCCCCGCCCCGTACGTCGGCGCCCCCGCTCGTACGTACGGGGCGGCGTACACACACATACACACATACACACACTACACACACTACACACACACACACACACATTTTTTACTTATTTTCTGTTTTCTGTTTTCTGTTTTTTAGAAAATTTAATTAGATATTAATTAGCTAGGTATGTGAGATTTGAACTAGTTGAATAATTAATATAACTAGTTTCTTTTTAGTAAGAAAATTGTCGAACTAGTTTATTTAGGTATATGAGATTTGAACTAGTTGAATAATTAATATAACTAGTTTATTTTTAGTAAGAAAATTGTCGTATCTGAGATTTGATTATCTAATTAAAATATTATTTGTTAATGAGTTTTTCTGTTTATTTAATGTTTATATATATTTTGAGTTTATATAAATGTTAGATTAATGTCGAATGTTAGATGAATTAGATAGAAAAATTAAATATATAGTAATGTCAATTGTTAGAGATGAATATAGTTAGATATATATTTGAATTGGCTAGATATTAATTAATGTTAGATAATAATAAGTGTTTAATGTTTCACCTAAGTGGGATAAGTCTGAGAAAGAGATGGAGGATTAGAACTAGTTTATTTTTAGTAAATGCTTAGTTGTACTTGTTGAATTAATATATAGAACTAGTTTATTTTTAGTAAATGCTTAGTTGAACTAGTTGAATTAATATATAGAACTAGTTTATTTTTAGTAAATGCTTAGTTGAACTAATTAAATTAATATAACTAGTTTATTTTTAGTAAATGCTTAGTTGAACTAATTGAATTAATATAACTAGTTTATTTTTAGTAAATGATTAGTTGAATTAATAGAAGTAGTTGAATTAATTGAATTAGTAAGTGTTTAATGTTTCGCCTAATATGAACATAGGAAATGTCGTCTGTCGACGGAAAAAATTTCGGTATGTGCACATACTGTGAAGACGAGCGCGGCCAGTGCGACAGAAATCTCCTTGTTGATGGTAGGCGATTCAGCATCAAGCTGGATGAGACTTTCGAATTCGATACAGTAAGTCACAACGACAAGTCTGTTTTCGTAATTAAGCATGACTTATATATGTTTCATTTGCCTGACTTATAATTTTTAATTTTCACTATTCTACTAGCGCATCCCATGCCATGAAAGAATTTTTGTCTTGGATAAGATAGGTTTCAAAGATATGGAAACTATGAAGGTAAAGAGAGCTTACCTGAAACTAAGCATGATGGTTATACTTTCAACGTCAAAGTATACAATGCACACACGTACACCTATTTTGAATGCAAAACTTGACAAGCACTATGCAAGGCTTATGCATTTGAGCCTGGTATGGTTATCACCTTTGATATTCGTCCGGAAGATGATATTGAAGGTAAGAGAGACATATGGATCGATGTGCAGACGCCTCCAGTTCTACCATTATGTGAGTTCTTCTTAAATATATTTTTGTCTTTGATATTGCTTATTTCAAAAATAACTGACAACTAATTTCTATTGACAGCTTATCTCCATTCAACCAAACATGTCCGGCGCTTGGTAGACAGGACCTTCTACTGTCCCGGAGCTGAACTAAACTGCGAGGAGATAAGACATTATGTTTCATGGCTTGAGGATCTTCATATTGTCAAGACAAAAAAAATTCCTGCACTTGGAAATGTTAGTACTCAAAACGTGCGACCAATAGTGATGGTATTGAACTACGGTCACATCTGTTTAGGAATGATGGTAAGATATCATGACAATCATGTTGAACTCGATGATTGGTTCTACTAGAAATTCTATTTATATATATAT
>NC_041383.1:561989988-562002878 GCF_002162155.2 Triticum dicoccoides | reverse complement strand
TGTAGTATCGTAAAATACCAGCAAATGAAAAAGAATTAAAATGGAAACACAAAATTAAATGAAAAAGAAATCATAAAACTAAAACCCCCAAACCTTATAGTACCGGTTGGTCTTACCAACCGGTACTAAAGGGCTCCAGGCCCCCGGAGCTGGCTCGTGCCACGTGGTTGCCCTTTAGCACCGGTTCGTGCTGAACCGGTACTAAGGGGGGGGGGGGCTTTAGTGACCACACTTTAGTGTCGGTTACAGAACCGGCACTAAAGGGCCTTACGAACCGGTGCTATTGCCCGGTTCTGCACTAGTAGAGACACCACTCTCCAAGAAGTAACAAATAGTGTGTTGATGATGAACTTCTTGTTCTTGTGCTTCAAGTGATAGTCTCCCCAACACTCAACTTTCTCTCACAGGATTTGAATTTGGTGGAAAGAAGATTTGAGTGGAAAGCAACTTGGGGAAGGCTAGAGATCAAGATTCATATGGTAAGAATGGAATATCTTGGCCTCAACACATGAGTAGGTGGTTCTTTCTCAGAAATGGTAAGTTGGAAGTGTAGGTTTGTTCTGATGGCTCTCTCTCCGAATGAAGATGAGGTGGAGGGATATATATAGCCTCCACACAAAATCTAACCGTTACACACAATTTACCAATCTTGGTGGGACCGAATCAACAAACTCGGTCGGACCGATTCAGTAAACCTAGTGACCGTTAGTGATTTCGGCGGGACCGACATGCAACTCGGTGGGACCGATATGGTTAGGCTTAGGGCATAACATAATCTCGATGAGACTGATTACACAAACTCGGTGAGACCGATTTTGGTAATTAGCTAAACAGAGAGTTGGTCAGGTAAACTTGGTGGGACCAATTCGCTCTTTTTGGTGAGACCGAAACGTTACGAAAGGGAAACAGAGAGTTTACATTGTAATCTCGATGGGACCGATCGCTCACTTCGGTTAGACCGAAACGTTACGAAGGGAAACAGAGAGATTGCAATCCCATCTCGGTGAGACCGAGATCCCTATCGGTGAGACCGATTTGCCTAGGGTTTGTGGCAGTGGCTATGACATCTGAACTCGGTGGCGCCGGATAGAAAAAATCGGTGGGGCCGAGTTTGACTTTAGGTTTAGGTCATATGTGGATATGAGAAAATAGTTAAGGGTTTTTGGAGCATATCACTAATCATTTGAAGCAAGAAACTCATCAAGCAACACCTCATCCCTCCTTGATAGTATTGGCTTTTCCTATAGACTCAATGTGATCTTGGATCACTAAAACGTAAAATGCAGAGTCTTGAGCTTTTGAGCTTGAGCTAATCCTTTTATCCTTAATATTTTGAGGGATCCACTTTCATCATCCATGCCATGCCATTCATTGAGCTCTCCTGAAATATTTGTCTTGGAATAGTATTAGCCCAATGAGCTATATGTTGTTATGAATTACCAAAACCACCTAGGGATAGTTGCACTTTCACGCGCTAGTGGCATGCTTCCCCTCACAGTCGCCTTGAAGGCGCACGGGCGCATACCCTACTACCTTGCGATGGTCGCGGCCGCACTGCACGGGGCACATGAGCAAGTGAGAGGGTCATCCGCGAGTGCCAGGCGGCGAACGGGAAGCCCTGCCGCGACCCCACGTCCTTCCACTGCTCAAAGCTCAACGACAATGATTGACAATGGCGACGACGACGGAGGTGCCGTGGCCAGCCCGGCATGACGTACAAGGTCACCATAAACTATGTGTAGATTAGTTTTTGTTTTTGTTTTGTTTTTTTTAGTTCACCAGACGAAATATCGTCTAGTTTTATCTAATTTGTTTTTCACCCATGACCAATTTTTTTTATTCTTTCTTTTCTCTCTCTATCTCCATCCATATCAATCACATGCATTTAACCATACAATTTGGACATGAAGTAAATAACATGGTTGCATGCATTCATAAATGAAGGCTCAAAACAGACGAACTGACCGAGCGTGTCCACTGACGATTTGGAATCGAAATAGACAATCATATTTCTTGAGAAGAAAAATTAGACAATCATATTCCATTCCATGCTGCCTGACCGGTCAAGCTAGCTAGACTTGACCCGATGGAGCAGGCCGACATGCAGCTCAAGATCAGGTGCATGCGCGGGCGCGTGTAATGCACGAGGCTATCTGGCATGTCGATCGAGTGACCGATCATGTGTTTGCTTTTGATTTTCTTCGTGTGCCATCTTTTTTCTCGATAGTGATGCATGTATTTTTTTATTATTATTGGAGTAGATAGAATGGGAGCCTTGGCGCAGTGGTAAAGCTGCTGCCTTGTGACCATGAGGTCATGGGTTCAAGTCCTCAGAAATGTAGGAAAAGGCTGCGTACTATAGACCCAAAGTGGTCGGACCCTTCTCTGGACCGCATAGCAAGCGGGAGCTACATGCACCAGGTTGCCTTTATTGGGGCGGGGTAGATAGTGATGCATATATATCAGTCTTCTGATCGATAATTATTAGCACAATTTTCCTTTCCTTTCTGATTCTCGGCAAAGCACCACAGCACACACATATGCTTTTGTAACCGCGTGCCAGCTCAGGGTGTGCCGGAGCGACCAGGTGAGGATGATGTACGCGGTAATTACTGCACTCCAAGCAATGTGGCGCATGGTCGTCAAATTAAGATGATTAGTTTAGTCCGCTTGTGCGTCGGAAAGTCGATCCATCGAACGCTGCAAGTACAATTGCCATCAGGGGATGAACTGACACATGTAGCAAATCTAGTTACCCACGGCGCGCTCTTCTGGAAAACCTACGACGTTTACGTCTCGAAAAGTAACTTTCGGCTCATTCGGATTGCAGTGAATCCCGCTTTCCTTTTTACCGATAGCTACTCCCTCCGTTTCAAAATAGATGACCAAATTTTATACTAAAGTTAGGCTTTAACTTTGCCGATGTTCCTACAATCCACATTATCACTTTAATTTAGGAATAACAAGCCTCTCGGTCTATGCATATTCGGATACATACAATTCAATCTTATTTTATTATAAAGATGGCAAGCATGAATTAGGACAGAATACACACACACACACAAAAACACCGTCGCCATCCCAACATCTTCATTATCTACCACTAATTTGTGACAATAATCCTATGATAAAACTATATTCGGCCAAAACAATGCCTTTAACAAGGGACTGCCACTCAAACGTCCATATTGATATGTTCAATCAAAAGGTCAATCGTGAGTAATCACCCCTAAAGGCGGAGCCAACACCTTCAACAAGAGCAAGATGCATGTATATTGATGTTCGTAGATCCTTCGGCCAAAGAAGATGATCAAGGGTTTTCACCTAGGAGAAAACTCATACTCGTCGCTGGTTCACCAATGCACTTGTCCACCGTCTGTATTGATCTGTTGTTGAGCTAGTCAGCTCCCCCTGTGTCCATCCACGCTCTTTGGGCCTCGCACGAGACGTCGCGGTCATATGAGAAATTCATCCGAGCCATCCTGGTGTAGTTGCCGCCTTCTGAGATGTCAACATCACGTCACATGTCGGCTCACTCTGAATCGCATACTGATTGTTGCCCATCCGAGCCACTACCCTCGTGGTTGTTGTGGCATCGGCACCACATGCATCACACATGGACTCAACATATTTGATTTCTGAGGGTGCCCCTGATGGTATTTTTGTATTTGCATGTAATTTTTCCCCGCAACATGTGTTTGTGAAATAAATCAGGCGTCCATGTTCTTGATATTTACATCTTTTTACTTATCGATTTCTACCACACTCTTCTCAATCCTCAGCAAGTACACTCTTTGTCCAGATAAATAGTGTATGTTTTGCTATGTTAGGACGAATTTCGATCAAGAATTACTCTATTAGTATGTAGTTTATATGAGACAAAACTAAAATACATGGTTTCATATTCAAAGTACCGGCTTATGATTCAAAATTTGTATTACAAAAAACACTTACCGATAGATTAGCTATCGATTAAAGTCTTGTATTAACCAAAAAAACAAGCCTTATATATCCAGATTGAGGGAGTATATGAAAACTTTGGGTATCATTCGTACAAATTAAGTTTTGTTACCGGCACTTGTTGTAAGTGAAGCTGGTGGGCCATGCGTGTGTTTGCCTATATCTTGTCCGAAAAAACAATTTTAATTGAAATACTGAGTCGTAAACGTATATACACATGTATCACTAGATGTGCACACTCACACACCGCAAATACTGGATTTGCAGAACTTTAAAATTATCATAGTAGACAAAGATGCCTTGTTATTGACCAATGCATAGTCTTTTTACTGGAGAATCTAACTTCTTACGTTACAATATGTGGCTGAAGCGGGCACTGTGAATCTAAGAGGGCCGAGTACATTTTTTTGATTTTTTTTTTTTAATAATTCTAGGATGCCATGCAGTTTATGGTCTTGTATGCAATATTTTCAATTCACTCTTTCATTCCCTATATGTCACTTTTTCCAATAAAAGACTCCTCCGTTTGTGTAAATAAAATTTTGAGGACCTCATGGAATTCGTATATATGATATAATGTGCCTAACGTGCAAAACTCACCTCTCTTCGAAAACTAATGTGAGGACTCATTTATACCAAACATTTGCAGAATTCTAACAAAATAACTAAGAAACATAATTTTACAGTTTCGACTCACTCCAGTGTTTTTAGTCGTTGCTAGATGGTCTACATAACTTATGTGTTTTAGGTTACTTTTAACGTTCATTGTACTGTCATGATAGTTGATAAATAGGTTGAAAGTTTTTCAAAAAATTAAAACTACGGTGGATTCCTCCGAATCATGACGCCGACATAGCCCGATACACGCACCCAGCGCTTTCCGTAAGCAACACGCAGTAACTTATCTTAAGAGAGTGAGAGAGAGAGAGACGGAAGAAAAGTAAAACTTACCGTGGGCATTTTCGGAATCTCCACAGGCAAGGCAGGGGTAGTGGAGCTGGAATTTCCCTGACAGTGACGCAGAGAATTTCTTGCTATCGATCGATCCTCTGCCCCATATATACGCGGCAGCGGCTCACTCGTCCCATGCCATCGCTCGCTGGGCGACAGCATCAGAGCAAAGAAAGGTTGCCTCCCCCCTGCCTTGGATTTGATAGCCGCTAGCTGATTAAGCTTAATAGTACGCTCTGTCCTACCAGCAGCTAGCACGTAAAAATATCTCCAAGAGAAGAGCGGAAATCGCAGCAGCAGCAGCACCATCGTGCTCAGCTTAGTAGCAGTAGCACTGCTATCTCTTTCAGGCTTTCAGCTAAGCGGGAGAGCTTGCTCGCTAGCTGAGGAGTGCGCGCCATTAATGGCGGAGGCGGAAGGGCAGCTCGCGGCCTGCTGGGGGAAGCAGGACGACGAGTGGAGGAAAGGCCCGTGGACCACCCAGGAAGACAAGCTGCTCCTGGACCATGTCGCCCAGCACGGCGAAGGGAGGTGGAACTCCGTCTCCAAGCTCACAGGTACGGCCCGTATCTAGAGTACTAATAGCACTCCTAATTAACTCGAGGTTCCTGCATGAACAGATTACTACTGGTACTATTTTTCTTGTCCTGCTCTTGATCTGATGTTTTCTAGCTTGATCTAATGCTTTATGTTCTTCCTTGACTTTTGTCGCTGCAAGTACGAGCCTCCTTTTCCAACTAATCCGGCTCGTCTGCAACTTGCAAGTTGTGAATGATTGATCCGGCCTGCAAGTTGCACACGGCCGTAAACACTACCTTAGGAGGATCTTCAAGTACCGGCAACTTGCAAGTTCCCAAAGCTAGCCGCATGCATGCATCATTCGATCCTGTACGGTCGTGTGTGCTCGTCTCTTCTTGTTAGGACGAAGATGACGAACTAGCTGACGGAAGCTCTCTTTCGCTCGCGCATTGAAATTTCTTGGAGAATATAGTCAGTGCGTTAATTCCTCTAAGATCCTAATCATCAATTCTTCAACTCCGTACGAACTAGCTTTCACGTAAGTAGAAGCCTATTAGCTATAGCTCTGGTTTGCATACCTACTTGGAAGATGCGTGGCTATATTGCTGGTCCTGACTCCTGAGCCATGGGCGAGCTAGAGGAGGTCCTGGCACGTCCATGGGCTACTGATAAACTATTTAATCAAGACACCCATCAGCTAGTGTACGTACATCCCGGCCCGTCTGTGTGCATCCACCTCGCGGAATTGGCAAGACTAGTCGTCAAAGGGGGTACTGGCGAAGTGACGAATAACAAGAGATCGCAGTATTGATAAGCCCTAGTCATAAAAGGGAGTGTCCATAATTTTGCAAAATCTGAACAAAATAACTAGTTAATTGACATATGAAAAGTATCTTGTCAGTTGGCTATGTACCAAATGGAAAGATTTAGCACTTGTATACCTAATAGTTAGTTAGATTAATACCCAGGCCAACATAGTGATGCCGACATCAACTATGCGCAGCACTAGCAGCGTATCCAGCATCCAGGCATGCATTGGGGTTAATCCAAGGCCGGCCAATATGTTGAAATATATCTTTCTCCCCGGGCTCAAGCTTTTGGGTAAAGCCGTAAAGGAGTGAAATCAGTATTACTAAATGAGGCAAATGACACCAATATGACTATAGTAGTTTATACGGGTACGTGGTCCTGGACCACCCCTGCGTGGTAGTATAGTAGTACTGCACATGTGGTAATCTAATCACTTGCCCCGACCCCATTTCTTATTAATTTGAGCTTTGTTGCTGCAGGTCTGAAGAGAAGTGGCAAGAGTTGCAGGCTGCGGTGGGTTAACTACCTCAGACCTGACCTAAAGAGAGGCAAGATGACACCCCAAGAGGAGAGCACCATAGTCCAGCTCCACTCCTTGTGGGGAAACAGGTAAAATATACACTGGCACTCCAGACTGATCAGCTGAAACAATAGACTGGAAACATCCAGCTAAAATTCACTCTCACGTTTCTTCTTCAGGTGGTCGACGATTGCACGCAGCCTCCCGGGGAGGACGGACAACGAGATCAAGAACTACTGGAGGACGCACTACAAGAAGGGCAAGCCCTCCAAGAACATCGAGCGCGCCAGGGCGCGGTTCCTGATGCAGCGGCGGGAGATGCAGCAGCAGCAGCAGCAACAGAAGCTGCTTCTTGGGCAGGTCAAGGACGTCGAGCTCCCCGGCGCCACCGTCTCGGACGACGTCGACGAGAAAATGGACCGCGCCGTGGGCCCGGCGGCGACGGCGCTGGCTGACCACGGCCATGAGGAGCTGATCATGCAGGACGTGCTGGATTTCCTGTGCCCCATGTCCTGCGCCCTCCTCCACAGCGCCGGGCAGACCGGCAGCTGCGGCGCCTCCACGAGCGAGGAGTATGGGTCGACCGAGGATGACGGCGCCACGTGGGGAAGCCTGTGGAACCTCGAAGATGTGGCCCATGACGGCGACGGTGGGGCATGCGCGCTGTGGTAGCTGGATTCCCACCGTTAGCCCTCGCGGCGAGAGCAAAAGGAGACCCCATTAAGAAGTTGCATGCTCCCTTCTGATAGCGAACGGAGAGAGGCGAGAGTACATGGTGCTGAAGTGATGGATAATGATGCAGCAACAACAACTATCGTACGCCCACTTTGCAGGAGCCTCAGTTGGTGACACGTTGAAAGCTCTGTTGCACTTTCTCAAGGGGAAACTGTAGATGTGTTTTCCCTGGTTGGCGAAGCTCTCTTCCTGCCCAGTGCCTACTCAAACATCAGGGACAAGGGTGTGTTGAAATTCGTTTCTGTGTTAATATTAACTGTCTGAACATAACATTATCTCTGAGTATTAAGTTGGATTATGATGATCCTGTTTGTCTAACTGTATTTTGACTATTTTATGGTCTGTTTAACCACCTATTTTTCAAGACATGACACCCTTGGGGGTTTATTTTCATAGAAAAAGACCGTGAGCACGAGCACTGAGTTCGGAACTCGAACGCTTGGTGGTTTGTTTTTTATATATAGAAGAAACACTGTGAGTACCCAACACTAAGTTCATGACTCGAACGCTGGTAGGCAGCGTGTGCACTCGCCCAGCTAGCCAGCCAAGCGATACTTGGTGCTCTAACCGGCTTTTTCATTTTTCTCTACTTCACATGGTTTTATTTTTGCACCAGACTATGAAGTAGGTTTAGCATTACACAATTCAACAATCACAAACTAAGCATTACTCAACTACATAATCAGCGCTACCAGCCTTAGAATCTTGATCACATGGCTGAAAGATCCGGCATCAGCGTTTATTGCGCAAGGCCTAGAGAAAATAATCATGAAAGACTAAACTTATAGAACAAAGGCCTCATACCTTGTCTAATACCGTGATATGATGAAGAGGAAGGATGAGGACATGAGACGCTGACCGGTGAGGTGAGGTCTGTTAGAATAAATCCGAGGCCATCGTCGATCATCCGAGGACCAAACAATCATCACACGAGTACGAGACCGAGATTTGTTAACGAGGTTCACCGATATGGCTACATCCCCGGGGCTTGACTACGGGCGCTCCTCCCCATGACACCGTCACAATATCGCACACCGGCCACCCGGGCGCCGGCACACGCCGCCGGCTCCCCCTTGCGCGTCTGTGCTATTATGTTGGCATAGGTTACATCGTGTGTCTACCCTCGCTATATAAGAGAGGCCTAGGATACAAGTGTCCTATTAGGACACGACTCCATATCCTATCTAAACACAATACAACTACAAGTCCAACTGTAACCTACCTTGTACACTATATTCGACACAACTCCAACAAACTCCACCTTGGCGAATATACTCCACCATCCTGGATTTGTCCATGCGTCAAACTTCCATGTACATTGGACTTGAGCTTATCCCATGAGTGCCGCTGCTACTCCAAAGACTCCATGTGACTCCACCTGCAACTTGTAGTCCCTCCTTTTCTTGACCACCGTCAACACTCGAGCAAAATTAAGTTCCTTGTTACTCTAGCTTGTGCTCCCAACTTCCAGAGTATCCGTCCAACGCCATCACACACCGATCACTGACATGCGTGAAAGTGAACAACTTACATATTGGGTGTCACACATAAGAGTTACCGGAACTCAACATCACCGCTCCTTCCTTGGCCGCATGTCTAAAACTTGAAGGAATTTCACCGTTGCTTGTTGTCATCCCGAGTCAAATTCGCAGTTGTCTCACCACATGTATGACCACCAGCCCTGGCCCGTCTCCATGTCCCGTGCATACTGCACGCCTCGCCGCTATTACCGCGTCGAGCCTCCGCTGTCCCGGTCGAGTCTCAAGGGTCGCGAACCCACACCACTCAACCCCCACTGCAGAGTACCACCGATCATCACCGACCGATGACGAGTTTCACGCTTCCATCAGACCACTGGGCTCCAGTCCGAACTACGTGTCACTCGCTTTTTTTCCTCACTGAATAGGCTTCGATTCTCTGGATCCTTACACCGTAGCCCCTCAATCCAGCTCCACCTTCAACATGACTCCATGGTAGATGATCAGTCGACCCTCGCGCCCCGTCGACTCCAAGCTCTCATGTGCACCGTCTTGAATCAACCCCGCACCATAGTCTTGTTGAAGCCACACAAGCCTTCGGACCTGCGCCACGTGTTTCCACGCCCAGAAGTCGGTCACCATCAGCATCACGCTCCTATGTCGTCTTCGCCGATCCCACCACCGTCTTCTGTACCAACCGACTTGCGTCGATCCCGTCAGACTGTCCAGTCCGACCCAGCCGAACTATTCCGGCTGCACGACACGCTCAAGGCATCCAAATCATCTTCCGTGAATCTCCATCCATCACATGATAATTCCATCTTACCTGACATGACTTCCTGCAACGCCTTGAAGCATCCATGTTGTGCCAAAAATCTTTCACCCATGTCTGCCATAACCCAAGATTTCCAGTTTTGTCAAACATCTCCACCTCAAACTTGGTACCTGTTGGCGCCATAGTTCCTTGTACGGCTGACTCTGCGAAAAAATAACCAAGCTTTCCGCGCGATGCCCAAGAATTAGCCTTTGCTTCACGTGAACTTGTCTCCTTGGCTGCTTCTTGTTATGCTAGCTAATTGCTTTGTCCTGCGCCCATGCTATCTTGGTGTATTACCACGTGATTTTCCTTCACAAATTTGATTTGCTCCTGCCTGTCCGTGTCATGTGAGGACTCGGTCCTCTTTTTATCCAAAACAAATCTCACGCTGCTCCTTGTACAGCATGTACGCCTCGCGTCCTGGCCTCAAGCCACGGCTCCACCAAGCCGCACCAGCCAGTCTGGCACGTCCAGGGCAACGTCGCTACCTGCAATAGGCCGCCAACCTCGTGTCACTCCGCACAACGCTAGCTCCTTCCTGGAGACCTTCCGCACGTAGGGTATGCCGCCAGCCGCCGACTTGCTTCCGATCAGTATCTGTCCGATCTGCTGACTGTTGCGTACACGCACTAGTCACCCGGCCGGCCTCGATCCGAAGGCAACAGGAGCCCTGTCATCGAATCGATCTGCTGCTTACCTGCATGCCACGCGCCTCCAGCCTGCTGCACGCTACGGTGTACATCTGATCGCTTTTCTCGATCTCGCAGAGAACCACACCGCAGTCGGCTGCATCTCAACTCAATCCTTCCTCTAAATCAACAATCCACAGCCTCCGAAAAGCCTAGCTCATGATACCACTTGTTAGAATAAATCCGAGGCCACCGTCGATCATCCGAGGACCAAGTAATCATCACACGAGCACGACACCTAGATTTGTTAACGAGGTTCACCGATATGGCTACATCCCCGGGGCTTGACTACGGGCGCTCCTCCCCATGACACCGTCACAATATCGCACACCGGCCACCCGGGCGCCGGCACACGCCGCCGGCTCCTCCTTGCGCGCCTGTGCTATTATGTTGGCATAGGTTACATCGTGTGTCTACCCTCGCTATATAAGAGAGGCCTAGGATACAAGTGTCCTATTAGGACACGACTCCATATCCTATCTAAACACAATACAACTACAAGTCCAACTATAACCTACCTTGTACACTATATTCGACACAACTCCAACAAGGTCAATGTTGATCTGGATGGTGAAGGCGGGTACCTAACTAGTCATGGCAATGAATAATGAGCTCCCATGTAGGCTTAGAGAACTGCTTGATGGGGGGGCGGTAGTGGTGGTTGTCATATCTACGCGGTTATGGTTTATGGTGGGCGGCTGAAGCAAAAAAACAAGAGGGTAAGTGTCATTGGGCTGACGGGTGCGTTAGTCACTATAGGAGGAAGGAGGGGAGGAAATGTGAGGAAGGAAGGCGATGTGCAGCGTCATGCCCTAAGGGTACAATGCAACCAAACCGAATTTCCCATATTCAAGCCAAAATCACACTCCATTTTGTATGCTTGGTCCACGAGTCTGCAATATTCTCGGTCCACACAATATTAGTAAAAAATCCATCTCTATTAAAATTAACTAAGGGGGGCATTATAGCTCAGCCGACGTAGAAATAGTTATTTTTCGGTCAACATTGATAGTTCTCTCAATATTTTTAACACACCAACAGTTGGTTTATAAAAGAAAAGAAAAATGAAAAAGTAATGCAATTTTGTTAATCAATTGTTACAAAATTTAGTTGCATATATAAAAAAGATGGTATATATTTCATTTTTGAGGCAAAATGGTATCTTCTGTAGTGCATGCATGCATCTGCTAGCTAGGGTCATATATGATATAATGATAATGTGAACCAAGGGCATGTCATCATTCAAGAGAGAGTGACTCCACACTAAGCAATGTGACTCCAATTTCTGCCGTCTTAAGTCTTCCTTAATCAAGTCCATTATCACATGAATTGTCTAGCCCGTGCTAGTTATTTCAAAGTCCGATTCGGCCCACGTATATAAGCATAGGCATGTTAATGGTGCATATACCATTCAAATTTCTCGATAGTTGGAAAAAAGCTCTAAATACAGATTCAAAGCATCAAGATGGGTAGTTCGATCATTAGTTGGCGACTCATAGCAATTTAAGTAGAAAGCTTGCTTTGATATTCCATAGTAGATGAAATATGTAACCTAGCTTATACAGTTTGCAAACATCCTCTCGGGCACTCGCTCATACCATCACGGCATCACATACATTAGTTAGTTAAGTTAGTTTGCACATTGACTAATTGTTGGAAGTATTCTAAAACACTAATTTTTTGAAGAAAAAACATTTACTTGGCAAATAGAAATGGTTTTTGTTTCATGTTTGGTTTAGTCCAGGGCTAATGCCTTGACTTTTAGGATAGTGGTAGTCTGTGGATCTTCTTATGAGTCTAGGAAGGAAACCTTTCTCTCTCAATTACACTCTTTGTTTGTAGACTGCTCTATTCCAACTTTGATTGAGGTAGATTTCAATTTAGTTAGGTATAGCTCTGATAAGAAAATTGTAGCGTATCACAAGTGGTGTGGCCCTTTTATGCTTGGGGTGGGGATTTGGAGTTTGTTAGGGATCAAGATGGGCAATAGGTTATTCACTTGGTCCACCAACTGGAGTGATCTTGTCATGCCCACCATTGGTAGGGTGTTCTGCTTAGCTGTCTTGAATCTTATTTTCTCATGAGCAACCATTCAGGATCTCCCTAGGCTGGGTAGTGACCATACCACCATCATGGTATGGGTCAAAAATCCAAAAGCTCTAGTTTTAAGTTTGAGAAATGGTGGTTGCTAGGAAGTGATTTTAGAGTAGTTGTAGTAAAGACTTGTACTAGGCCTACTAAGGGTAGGAATATAATAGATATTTGGCAGAAGAAGATGAGAAGTCTTAGGAAAACTGCAAAAGGCTGGAGTATTAATATAGAGGCTAACCATAGGTCCCTCAATACCAAGATGATGTAGGAATATGACTACCAAGACATCAAGACTAGGCCTACTGAGTTGTTTTTGGAGC
>NC_041383.1:561950814-561989686 GCF_002162155.2 Triticum dicoccoides | reverse complement strand
TTCCTTCTTTTATTCTTTTTCAAAATTTGTAACTTTTTTCTCAAAATTTCAATTCATTTATCTTTTATTGGATTTTATTTTTCTTTTTTCTTCCTTTTTAAAAATGCATGAAGTTTTATAAAATCCGTGAAATTTTTCCAAATTTACAAACATCTTTCCAATTTTTATGTACATATTCAAATTTGTGAACTTTTTAAAAATTATGAACTGTTCAAAGCCCATGAGCAGGTTTTTAAATTGGTGACCTTTTTTTAATATGTGATTTAAAAAAATGCATGAACGTTTCCAATTCAATTTTTCAAATTTTGCGAACTCTTTTTCCAAAATCTGCGAACTTTTTATCAAAATCAATGTACTTTCTCAAATTTTAATTTTTGTTTGGAAATTTATTATCTTTTTTCAAAATCATTTTTTAAATCAATTTTACGGTTTTTCAAATCATTTTTCGAAGTGAATGGTCAACTTGTCCACCTGTCATCCAGGCGTAGCTGGGCCGGCCCAGAACGCGCGCGGGGGCGTCAGTCGGCTTAACTGGCACTTAAGGCGTTGCTTAGGTTTTAACTTTTAGGATCAAGCGTTGAGGGCGTCAAATGGTTGTCTTTCTGCACAGGAGGGTTTGTATATTGGACTCTGGTTCTGGTTTTGGAAACCTTCTGAGTGTTATCAGCCCCTTCTAAAAATAGGAGAATGTTATCAGCCCGGCTTTTTACCGAATAAGTATGGGAACCTTCTAAAAGGTTCCTGAACTAGTTTTCTATTTTTGTTGTTTTCTTTACTAGGTTTTTTGTTTTCTTTGTTTTATTTATATTTATTTTTATTTTTAAATTCTATTTTATTTTTAACTCAATAATTTCAAAAATGTTTACAAATTTTATAAATGTTCATAAATATGAAAAATAAATGTTTATCTTTTCAAGAAATATTGACTTTTAAAAAAGTACATGTTTTCAAATAATGTTCGCAGCAATCCATGAGCACCTACAGGTTTGCGTATGTTGTTGATCAAGGCTAGATCAGCGAATTTTGAAGAAATCTGGTTCTCTCAAGAAATCCAGAAGCTTGAATTGGGAGGCCCATCGACTAGCTAGAAGTTCTATACGCCTTGAAAAGGGCCATCATATATTTGGCTCGTAAATCCCAGAAGGCATTTGTATTTCTATCCTTCATTTTTTTAAATCAGATTTGCCATTTCACATCTAGATATAAAATAGTTATCTCACATCTAAATTGTACACCACACAATTAAAGGCCATGTGATTCGTGCAAAAATGTTTCTTTTGCCCTGTCGATGTGCCTCGTGCGCTAATGTCGTTCCTCAGGTTGCTTTTCTATTTTTCTAGTTGCTCGTGAGGGTCTGCCTTAAAAAAAACTGCTCGTGCGGGTCTGCCTTTTCTTTGAAACAAATTTCTTTTTGAAACTGCTCGTGAGGGTGTGCGTCTGCCTTGTCCGTTTGTCTGTACGCATGGGTACATAGACCTTTTTCTGTTTTGATTATTATGTTTTTTGAAAACATTACAGAAGCAATCACTCATATACATGCGCATATACTCACTTCTATAAATGCACACACGCATACCCTACCCCTGTTAGCACCTTCGAAAGGCCGAGCCAGCATATCATCTTGAAATTTATGAAGTCACCGTAGGCACCTCGTCGTTGGCAGAAACGTCTCCTCCCACTGAATGCGCATCGCCGGAAATCCTGAAATAAATCCAGAAATAAATGCGAGCATCAAGACTTGAATCCTGATGGGCTGGGGATACCACAGTCCCTCTAACCATCCAACCACAGATTGGTTTGCTGTTTCGATTATTATGTGCGCCGGTGCCTTGTTGTTTCTGTTTTTTGTTCTGTTTTTTTAGTGTTTGTGTTTTCTATACATTTTTTGAGCCCATTTTTCCTATAAAAACTATAACCAACTTTTTCTAAGCTTCATCAAGATGAGATTCTGCAATGTGTCATCTAAATTGTTGTTTTGTTGGGTCTTGTTGTTGTAATTTCCTTGCAAAATCTTGATTGCACGTTGTCAGCCGATGTATTTCTATGTCGTTCTGTTTTGTCCACTTGTTGGACTGTTTGCATTGCATGTTTTTCTTGTCGGAGCCTATTTATGGTTGTGTTCTTTGTGCCCATTCATCTCACTTCTTTGTAGAAGTGGAGGAGACAACCGATGTCACTTGTTGAAATATTGTGGATGTCGCCTAGAGGTAGGGTGAATAGGCGCTTTAAAATAATTATGATTTAGGCTTGAAAAATGCAGAATAAACCTAGCGGTCAATTTGTCAAGCACAAAACCTAAAACAACTAGGCTCACCTATGTGTACCAACAACTTATGCTAAGCAAGATCAACAAGTAAGTGATAGCAAGATATATAACATCAAACACTATGGCTATCAGAAAGTAAAGTGCATAAGTAAAGGGCTCGGGTAAGAAATAACCGAGGCACGATGAGACGACGATGTATCCCGAAGTTCACACCCTTGCGGATGCTAATCTCCGTTTGGAGCGGTGTGGATGCACAATGCTTCTCAAGAAACCACTAGGGCCGCCGTAATCTCCTCACGCCCTCGCACAATGCAAGATGTCGTGATTCCACTAAGGGACCCTTGAGTGCGGTCACCGAACCCGTACAAATGGAAACCCTTGGGGGCAGTCATCGAACCAGTTTGGCAACCCTTGTGGGCGATCACGGGTTCCCGTCAAATTGCTCGGGGCAATCTCCGCAACCTAATTGAAGACCCCGACGCTTGCCCAGAGGTTTAGACCACAATGATTGAGCTCCGAACACCACCAACCGTCTAGGGCGCCCAAGCACCCAAGAAGAAGCTCTAGGGTACCAAGCACTCAAGAGTAATAAGCTTCTCAACTTGTAACTTCCACGTATCACCGTGGTGAACTCAAAAGATGCAACTAATGCAATGGCAAGGGCACACAGAGTGCCCAAGTCCCTCACTCTCAAATCCCACCAAAGCAACGAAATCTATGGAGGAAAAAGATAGGAAGAATAAGAAGGAGAACACCAGGAACTCCAAGATCTAGATCCAAGGGGTTCCCCTCACATAGAGGAGAAAGTGATTGGTGGAAACATAGATCTAGATCTCCTCTCTCTTTTCCCTCGGGAACTAGCAAGAATCATTTGAGGAATTGAGAGATAGCAAGCTCGGAGAAGGTCAACAATGAGGGCCACACACGAGATAGAAGGATAAGGTCCAGTGGGGAAGAAGACCCCCATTTATAGGTGGGGGAAATTTCAACCGTTATCCCTATTCTCAGCCTGCAGCGGGCGGTACTACCGCTCAAGGGAGCGGTACTGCCACTTGCACGGACGGGCGATACTATCGCTAGGCCCAGCGGTATTACCAATGGGACCGCGCTCAACAGCTAACACGAGCACTAGCAAAGATACAGGAGAGAACCTTGAGCGGCACTAGTAGCGTAGGTAGGCGCGGTACTACCGCTAACGAGCGGTACTATCTCTCCTACCGCCGTTGCTACTGTGGTTGAACCCGACACGAGAACTGCATGTTCTGAGTCATGACGGTACTATAGCGGCACTGCTGCTTGAGACTCTCGGTGGTACTACCGCTATTGTAACGGCACTACCACCAGTGGCCCTCGGCAGTACTGCCGCTGCAACCCATGGTACTACCACTGGCTCCATCCAATGCTACATTCAGGCAAAACAGATGCTCGAGAAAATCAGAACTGCCATAACTTCTGCAAATGAGCTCCGAATTGAGCAAATTCAAGCTTGTTGGATAGATGACGACGAGTAGCATGCAAAACCTAGCGGTTAATTTGTCAAGCACAAAACCTAGAACAACTAGGCTCACCTATGTGCACCAACAACTTATGCTAAGCAAGATAAACAACTAAGTGATAGTAACATAGTAACATGAAACACTATGGCTATCACAAAGTAAAGTGCATAAGTAAAGGGCTCGGGTAAGAGATAATCAAGGCACGCGGAGACGACGATGTATCCCGAAATTCACACCCTTGCGGATGCTAATCTCCGTTTGGAGCTGTGTGGAGGCACAATGCTCCCCAAGAAACCACTAGGGCCACCGTAATCTCCTCACGCCCTCGCACAATGCAAGATGTCGTGATTCCACTAAGGGACCCTTGAGGGCGGTCACCGAACTCGTACAAATGGCAACCCTTGGGGGCAGTCACCGAATCCGTACACTTTGGCAACCCTTGCGGGCGGTCACCGATACCCGTCAAAATTGCTCGGGCAATCTCCACAACTTAATTAGAGACCCTGACGCTTGCCCGGAGCTTTACACTACAATGATTGAGCTCCGAACACCACCAACCGTCTAGGGCGCCCAAGCACCCAAGAGGAAGCTCTAGGGTAGCAAGCACCCAAGAGTAATAAGCTTCTCAACTTGTAACTTTCACTTATCACCGTGGAGAACTCAAACCGATACAACTAATACAATGGCAAGGGCATACGGAGTGCCCAAGTCCCTCACTCTCAAATCCCAGCAAAGCAACGAAAGCTATGGAGGGAAAAGAGAGGAGGAACAAGAATGAGAACACCAAGAACTCCAAGATCTAGATCCAAGGCATTCCCCTCACATAGAGGAGAAAGTGATTGGTGGGAAACATAGATCTAGATCTTCCCTCTCTTTTCCCTTGAGAATTAGGAAGAATCGTTGGAGGGGTCAAGAGATAGCACGCTCGAAGAAGGTCAACAATGGGGGGAAATCACGAGCTAGAAGGATAAGGTCCAATGGGGAAGAAGACCCCCTTTTATAGGTGGAGAAAAATCCAACCATTATCCCCATTCTCAGTCCGCAGCAGGCAGTACTAGCACTCAAGGGAGCGGTACTACCGCTTGCGCGGACGGGCGGTATTGTCGCTTGGCCCAGCGGTAGTACTGTTGGGACTGCGCTCAGCAGCTAACACGAGCACTCTGAGAGATACAGGAGAGAACCCTCGAGAGGCACTAGTAGGAGAGGTAGGCGCGGTACTATCGCTAACGAGTCGTACTACAACCCCTACTGCCGGTGAACCCGACATGAGAACTGCACGTTCCGAGTCGTGGCGGTACTAGAGTGGCACTACCGCATGAGGCTCTCGGTGGTACTACCACCTGTGGCCCTCGGCGATACAGCCGCTCCAAGTCATGGTACTACTACTGGCTCCATCCAATGCCACATCCATGCAAAATAGATGCTCCAGGAAAACCAGAACTGCCACATCTTTTGCAAATGAGCTCTGAATTGAGCAAACTCAACCTTGTTGGATAGATGACGACGAGTAGCATCCAAAACCTAGCGGTTAATTTGTCAAGCACAAAACCTAAACCAACTAGCTCACCTATGTGCACCAACAACTTATGCCAAGCAAGATAAACAACTAAGTGATAGCAAGATATACAACATGAAACACTATGGCTATCCCAAAGTAAAGTGCATAGGTAAAGGGCTCAGGTAAGAGATAACCGAGGCACGCGGAGACGATGATGTATCCAAAGTTCACACTCTTGCGGATGCTAATCTCGGTTTGGAGCGGTGTGAAGGCACAATGCTCCCGAAGAAGCCACTAGGGCCATTGTAATCTCCTCACGCCCTTGCATAATACAATATGTATTCCACTAAGGGACCCTTGAGGGCGATCACCGAACCCATACAAATGGCAACCCTTGGGGGCAGTCACCGGACCCATACACTTTGGCAACCCTTGGGGGCGGTCACAGGTACCCGTCAAACTTCTCGGGGCAATCTCCACAACCTAATTGCAGACCCGACGCTTGCCTGGAGCTTGACACCACAATGATTGAGCTCGGAATACAACCAACAATCTAGGGTGCCCAAGCACCCAAAAGGAAGCTCTAGGGTACCAATCACCCAAGATTAATAAGCTTATCAACTTGTAAATTCCACGTATCACCATGGAGAACTCAACCGATGCAACTAATGCAATGGCAAGGGCACGTGGAGTGCCCAAGTGCCTCACTCTCAAATCCCACCAAAGCAACGAAAACTATGGAGGAAAAAGAGAGGAAGAACAAGAAGGAGAACACCAAGAACTCCAAGATCTAGATCAAAGAGGAGAAAGTGATTGGTGGAAATATAGATCTAGATCTCCTCTCTCTTTTCCCTCAAGAACTAGCAAGAATCGTTGGAGGGATTGAGTGATAGCAAGCTCGAAGAAGGTTAACAATGGGGGGAAAACACGGGCTAGAAGGATAAGGTCCAATGAGAAGAAGACCCCCTTTTATAGGTGGGAAAAAATACAACCGTTATCCCCATTCTCAGCCCGCAGCGGGCAGTACTACCGCTCAAGGGAGTGGTACTACCGTTTGCATGGACGGGCGATACTGTCACTTGGCCCAGCCGTACTGCCGCTAGGACCGCGCTTGGCAACTAACACGAACACTAGGAGAGATACATGAGAGAACCCTCGAGCGGCACTAGTAGCGGAGGTAGGCATGGTACTAACGCTAATGGGTGGTACTACCACCCCTACTACCGTTGCTACCACCGATGAACCCAACACGAGAACTGCATGTTTTGAGTCGTGGCGGCACTAGAGCGGCACAGGAGTGGCACTGCCGCTTGAGGTTCTTGGCGAAACTACCGCTACTGTAGCGATACTACCACCTGTGGCCCTTGGTGGTAATGTCGCTCCAAGCCACGGTACTAGCGTTGTCTCCGTCCAATGCCACATCCAAGCAAAACAGATGTTATAGGAATAGCAGAACTGCCACAACTTCTGCAAAATGAGCTCCAAATTGAGCAAACTCAAGCTTGTTGGATAGACGACGACGAGTAGCAACCAAAACCTAGCGGTTAGCTTGTTAAGCACAAAACCTAAAACAACTAGGCTCACATATTTGCACCAACAACTTATGCTAAGGAAGATAAACAACTAAGTGATAGCAAGATATATAACATGAAACACTATGGCTATCACAAAGTAAAGTTCATAAGTAAAGGGATCGGGTAAGAGATAACCGAGGCACGCGGAGACGATGATGTGAAGTTCACACCCTTGCGGATGCTAATCTCTGTTTGGAGCGGTGTGGAGGCACAATGCTCCCCAAGAAACCACTTGCGCCACCGTAATCTCCTCACACCCTCGCACAATGCAAGATGACATGATTCCACTAAGGGACCCTTGAGGGAGGTTACCGAACCCATACAAATGGCAATCCTTGGGGGCAGTCACCGAATCCATACACTTTGGCAACCCTTGGGGGCGGTCACCTGTACCCGTAAAATTGCTCGGGGCAATCTCCACAACCTAATTGGAGACCCCGATGCTTGCCCGGAGCTTTACACCAAAATCATTGAGCTTCGAATACCACCAACCGTCTAGGGCACCCAAGCACCCAAGAGGAAGCTCTACGGTACCAAGCACCCAAGATTAATAAGTTCTCAACTTGTAACTTCCACGTATCACCATGGAAAACTCAAATTGAGGCAACTAATGCAATGGCAAGGGCACACGGAGTGCCCAAGTCCCTCGCTCTCAAATGCCATGAAAGCAACAAAAGCTATGAAGGAAAAAGAGAGGAAGAACAAGAAGGAGAACACCAGGAACGCCAAGATCAAGATCCAAGGGGTTCCCCTCACATAGAGGAGAAAGTGATTGGTGGAAACATAGATCTAGATCTCCTCTCTCTTTTCCCTCAAGAACTAGCAAGAATCATTGGCGGGATTGAGAGATAACAAGCTCGAAGAAGGTCAACAATGGGGGGGGACACGAGCTAGAAGAATAAGTTCTGATGGGGAAGAAGACCCCCTTTTATAGATCGGGAAAAATTCAACCGTTATCCCCATTCTCAGCCTGCAACGGGTAGTACTACCACTCAAGGGAGCGGTAGTACCGCTTGCACGGACGGGCGGTACTATCGCTTGGCCCAGCGGTACTACCACTGGGACCACGCTCAACAGCTGACATGAGCACTAGGAGAGATACATGAGAAAACCCTCGAGCGGCACTAGTAGCGGAGGTTGGCGCGACACTACCACTCCTACTGCCGCTGCTAATTCCGCTGAAACCAACACGAGAACTGCACATTCTGAGTAGGCGGTACTAGAGCAGCACAACCGCTTGAGGCTCTTCGCGGAACTATCGCTACTGAAGAAGCACTACCCTTGTGGCCCTCGGCAGTACTGCCTCTCCAAGCCATGGTACTACCGTTGGCTCCATCCAATGCCACATCCAAGAAAAACAGATGCTCAAGGAAAACCAGAACTGCCACAATTTCTGCAATGAGCTCCGAATTGAGCAAACTCAATCTTGTTGGATAGATGACTACGAGTAGCATCCAAAACCTAGTGGTTAATTTGCCAAGCACAAAACTAAAACAACTAGGCTCACCTATGTGCACCAACAACTTATGCTAAGCAAGATAGACAACTAAGTGATAGCAAGATATATAACATGAAACGCTATGGCTATCACAAAGTAAAGTGCATAGGTAAAGGGCTCGGGTAAGAGATAACCGAGGCATGCGGAGACGATGATGTATCCCCAAGTGCACACCCTTGCGGATGCTAATCTCCGTTTGGAGCGGAGTGGAGGCACAATGCTCCCCAAGAAGCGACTAGGGCCACCGTAATCTCCTCACGCCCTTGCATAATGCAAGATGTCGTGATTCCACTAAGGGACCCTTGAGGGTAGACACCGAACCCATACAAATGGCAACCCTTAGGGGTAGTCACCGAACCCATACACTTTGGCAAACCTTGGGGGCGGTTACCGGTAACCGCCAAATTGCTCGGGGCAATCTCCACAACCTAATTGGAGACCCCGATGCATGCCAGAGCTTTACACCACAATGATTGAGCTTCAAACACCACCAACCGTCTAGGGTGCCCAAGCACCCAAGAGGAATATCTAGTGTACAAAGCACCCAAGATTAATAAGCTTCTCAACTTGTAACTTCCACGTATCACCATGGAAACTCAAACCGATGCAACTAATGCAATGGAAAGGGCACACAGAGTGCCCAAGTCCCTCACTCTCAAATCCCACCAAAGGAACGAAAGCTATGGAGGAAAAAGAGATGAAGAAAAAGGAAGAGAACTCCAAGATCTAGATCCAAGGGGTTACCCTCACATAGAGGAGAAAGTGATTGGTGGAAACATAGATCTAGATCTCCTCTCTCTTTTCCCTCAAGAACTAGCAAGAATCGTTGGAGGGATTGAGAGATAGCAAGCTCGAAGAAGGTCAACAATGGGGGGGGGGGAACACGAGCTCGAAGGATAAGGTCCAATGGGGAAGAAGACCCCCTTTTATAGGTGGGGAAAATCAAACTGTTATCCCCATTCTCAACGCACGGCGGGCGGTACTACTGCTCAAGGGAGTGGTACTACCGCTTGCGCGGATGTGCGGTACTATCGCTTGGCCCAGCAGTACCACCGCTGTGACCGCTCTCAGCAGCTAACATGAGCACTGGGAGAGATATAGGAGAGAACCCTCAAGCAGTACTAGTAGAGGAGGTAGGCGCGGTACTACTGCTAACGAGCGTTACTACCACTCCCACTGTCGCTGAAACCGACATGAGAACTACACGTTCCGAGTCATGGCGGTACTAGAGCGGCACAGGAGCGGCACTGTCGCTTGAGGTTCTCGGCGGTACTACCGCTACTGCAGTGGTACTACCGCGTGTGGCCCTTGGCGGTACTACCGCTCCAAGCCACGGTACTGCCGCTGGCTCCAACCAATGCCACTTCCAAGAAAAATATATGCTCCAGGAAAACCAGAACTGCCACAACTTCTGCAAATGGGCTCCGAATTTAGCAAACTCAAGCTTGTTGGATAGATGACGACGAGTAGAATCCAAAACCTACTGGTTAATTTGTCAAGCAAAAAACCTAAAACAACTAGGCTCACCTATGTGCACCAACAACTTATGCTAAGCAAGATAAACAACTGAGTGATAGCATGATATATAACATGAAACACTATGGATATCACAAAGTAAAGTGCATAAGGAAAGGGCTCGGGTAAGAGATAACCGAGTCACGCGGAGACGACTATGTATCCCGAAGTTTACACCCTTGCGGATGCTAATCTCTATTTGGAGCGGTGTGGAGGCATAATGCTTCCCATGAAGCCACTAGGGCCACCGTAATCTCCTCACGCCCTCGCGCAATGCAAGATGTCGTGATTCCACTAGCGAGCCTTGAGGGCGGTCACCGAACCTGTACAAATGGCAACCCTTGGGGGCATTCACCGAACCCGTACACTTTGGCAACCCTTGGGGCGGTCACCAATACCCGTCAAATTGCTCGGGGAAATCTCCACAACCTAATTGGTGACCCGGACGCTTGCCCAGAGCTTTAAACCACAATGATTGAGCTCCGAACACCACCTACCATCTAGGGCGCCCAAGCACCCAAGAGGAATCTCTAGGGTACCAAGCACCCAAGAGTAATAAGCTTCTCAACTTGTAACTTCCACGTATCACCATGGAGAACTCAAACCAATGCAATTAATGCAATGGCAAGGGCACATGGAGTGCCCAAGTCCCTCACTCTCAAATCCCACCAAAGTAACGTGAAACCTCCAACAGAGAAGAACCAGCATAACCTCCAACATCAAAAACATCATAAAAGATGCAAGTGAACTCCATTTTCGATCAACTCGAGCTTGTCATGAGGATGACCATAAGATCTAAAACTCATAATGAGAAAGACCAAACAAGAACCAAGAAAGATGATGCAAGGATGCAATGGTTTGAGCTCTCTATGAACGATACGATCAAGCTACCAACTTGAGAGACCCCCTTGATAGTATGGCAAATGATCCTATAACCCTGTCTCCCAACTACCACCATGAGACGGGTAAAATAGAAAACATATCAAGGGCAAACCTTTGCCTTGCGCATGATCCACTTGAGCTAGATGATGACGATCTTGTCCTCCTCAAGATGGAGCACCTTTCGTGATTGCGTTGGGTCGATGAAGACTAGTTGATTGCTCCCCGATACTCCACTATGGGTGAGCCACTCTTCGGCACATCTTCACAAGTCCATTTCACCATAATGGATGGTAAGCTTCAAGCACTTGATCTCTTCGTGATGCTCCACTTGAACCTGCACACCACAATCTTGATGATGATCACTACTTGATGTCATCCTCATCAAGGGTTGTGTGATATCTTCCTCTTGACGCAAGCCCATGGAAACATACCTAACCCCACATAGAACTCTCACGTAGACCATGGGTTAGTAACAAAGCATAATGGACAATGCTTACCATACCATGGGATCACTTAATCCCTCTCAGTACATCTTATATGCTTTGTGTGTTGATCAACTTGAATCACTCTATGTACTTAGTCTTGATCAACCTTGAATCTTTCCAACTCTCTTCATTTGGATGAAGTCTTGAAGGTAAACATGAATGATCACACAATCTTCTTCTTCGAGACATGCTTGTAATAAGCTCAACACTCACATGACGAATCTTTGGATAATTCCTTAATAGCACCTTGGTCAACTCATAAACTCCTTGAAACCAACACATGGACTTCAAGAAATGCCTATGGACAAATCCTTCAAATATAACTCAATGCAACCATTAGTCCATAGAGAATGTCATCAATTACCAAAACCACACATGAGGGCACCACATGTTCTTTCACTTGTCATTGCCTATCTCTATTTTGTTTTCAAGTTAAATGTCGAAGAGACAAGTTTAATGTGTGAAGCCTAATTTTCAATCGATGGCTCCCTTATTGTCACTCATTTTTCACCCAGTTGCAACTCCACACCCAACATGCAATTAGGGGCCGGCCTTTTTTGTCCCTGTTACAAGTACACCATTGATACACAATTCGGCCCAAACCATTTTGCTCCCATTTGCAAGTCCATCCTCAACACGCAGCTGGGAGGTCAACCATTATTCCCTAGTTACAACTCCACCTCTAGTTGCAAGCGCACCATTGACTCGCAACTAGGCCCATAGTTTGTTTCATCTCAATTGCAGGCTCATCCTTGACTCGCAACTCTGACTCTTTTTTAGTTTTTCATCCCAGTTGCAGGTCCACCCTTGGTCGAACATTAATTCGCAGCTGGGCTCGTAGTTTCGTAGTTTTCTCAATTGCAAGTCCACCCTCTACTCGCAACTATGTTCGTAGTTGTCCGAGTTGACATCCAACCCTTGACTCACAACTGGACCTGTGGTTTGTTTCAACCCAATTGCATGTTACCCTTTAATTGTATCTAGGATCGTAGATTTGTAGTTGTGCCAGTTGCAACTCCACCCTCGACTCACAATTAGCTCGTAGTTGCCCCAGTTGCAAGTCTGAAAGAACATGCGGTGCCCCCATGTTTGGTTTTGGTAATTGATGACAATCTCTATGGACTAATGGTTGTGTTGAGTTATATTTGAAGGATTTGTCCATAGGCTTTTCTTGAAGTCCATGTGTTGGTTTCAAAGAGTTTATGAGTTGACCAAGGTGCTATTAAGGAATTATCCAAAGATTGGGCATGTGAGTGTTGAGCTTATTGCAAGCATGTCTTGAAGAAGAAGATTGTGTGATCATTCATGTTTACCTTCAAGACATCATCCAAATGAAGAGAGTTGGAAAGATTCAAGGTTGATCAAAACTAAGTCAAGAGTGAATCAAGTTGATCAACTCACAAAGCGTAGAAGATGTACCGAGAGGGATCAAGTGATCCCATGGTATGGTAAGCATTGTCCATTGCACTTTGTGTACTAACCCATGGTCTATGTGAGAGTTCTATGTGGGGTTAGGTGCATGTCCATGGGCTTGCGTCAAGAGGAAGATATCATACAACCCATGGAAAGGATGACATCAAGTGGTGATCGTCATCAAGATTGCCGTGTGCAAGTTCAAGTGGAGCATCACGAAGAGATCAAGTGCTTGAATCTTTCCATCCATTGTAGTGTCAATGGACTTGTGAAGATGTGCCGAAGAGTGGCTCACCCATAGTGGACTATGGGGGAGCAATCATCTAGTCTTCATCGAGCCAATGCAATCAAGAAAGGTGGTCCAACTTGAGGGAGTCAAGATATCGTCATCATCTAGCTCAAGTGGACCATGTGCAAGGCAAAGATTTTCCCTTGATAGGTTTTCTATTTTACAGGTCTCGGGGTGGTAGTTAGGAGACCGGGTTATAGGATCGTTTGTCGTACTATCAAGGGGGGCTCTCAAGTTTGTAGCTTGATCGTATCGTTAGTAGAGAGCTCAAACCATTGCATCCTTTCATCATGTTTCTTGTTTCTTGTTTGGTTCTCCCTGTGAGTCTTAGAGCTTATGGTCATCTTGATGACAAGCTTGAGTTCATCGAAAACGAAGTTCGCATGCGTCTTCTATGATGTTTTCGGTGTTGGAGGTTTTACCGGTCTTATCCGAGGAAGGGTTCTCACCATTTTCTTATGGGCCTTTTCTAATTTTCTTATTATTGATATTTCTTTCAAGATTGTGTTAGCCCTTGTCGCTAGCTTTCCAACAAACTTGGTTTCATCGAATTCGGAGTCCGTTTGTAAAAGTTGTGGCAGTTTGGTGTTCTGAAAAGGCTGCAGCGGTACTACCGCGAATTGGAGCGGATGTATTTTTTTACTACCGCTTCAGAGCAGTACTACCGTGGCTCCTATAGTGGTAGTATCACTCCGGACCAAAAACTCGTCCCAAGTCCTGCGGTGGTAGGCACGGATGTATTTTTTTAGTACCGCTCGCAAGCAGTAGTACCGCTACCCTTTGCGATAGTACCGCGATCCCTAGCGGTAGTACCGTGAGGACGAGCGGTAGTACCGCTCCGGCGGTTCTACTGGCCTTGTGCCTCCTCGCTGTTGTTTTTTAAAGGGCTTGTTCCTCCCTAGCGGTAGTACCGCTCCTTGGAGCGGTAGTACCGCTCTATGCGGGCTGTGAGGATAACGGTTGGATTTTTTCCTCACCTATAAAAGGGGGTTTTCTTCCCCAATGGTCCTTATCTCTTGAGCTCGTGTTCTTCCCCCATTGTTGACCTTCTTCGAGCTTGTTAACTCTCAATCCCTCCATGGATTCTTGCTAGTTTTTGAGGGAAAAGAGAGAGGAGATCTAGATCCACATTTCCACCAATCACTTTCTCCTCTATGTGAGGGGAACCCCTTGGATCTAGATCTTGGAGTTCTTGGTGTTCTCCTTCTTGTTCTTCCTCTCATCTTCCTCCCTAGCATTAGTTGCATTGAGAGAGAAGGACTTGGGCACTCCATGTGCCCTTGCCATTGCATTTGGTGCATCGGTTTGAGTTCTCCACGTGATACGTGGAAGTTACAATTTGAGAAGCTTATTACTCTTGGGTGCTTTGTACCCTTAAGCTTGTTACTCTTGGGTGTTTGGACACCCTAGAGCTTGTTCCTCTTGGATGCCTTGGCGCCCTAGATGGTGGGTGTTGTTCGGAGCTCAATCATTGTGGTGTAAAGCTCCGGGCAAGCATCGGGGTCTCCAATTAGGTTGTGGAGATCGCCCCGAGCAATTTGACGGGTACCGGTGACCGCCCCAAGGGTTGCCAAGTGTACGGGTTCGGTGACCGCCCCCAAGGGTCGCCATTTGTACGGGTTCGGTGACCACCCTCAAGGGTCCCTTAGTGTAATCATGGCATCTTGCATTGTGCGAGGGTGTGAGGAGATTACGGTGGCCCTAGTGGCTTCTTGGGGAGCATTGTGCCTCCATACCGCTCCAAACGGAGATTAACATCCGCAAGGGTGTGAACTTCGGGATACATCATCGTCTCTACATGCCTCGGTTATCTCTTTCCCGAGCCCTTTACTTATGCACTTTACTTTGTGATAGCCATATTGTTCTTTGTCATATATCTTGCTATCACATAGTTGCTTATCTTGCTTAGCATAAGTTGTTGGTGCACATAGGTGAGCCTAGTTGTTTTAGGTTTTGTGCTTGACAAATTAACCACTACGTTTATTCCACATTTGTCCAAGCCTTAACCGTAATTATTTCAAAGTGCCTATTCACCCCCCCCCCCATCTAGGTGACATCCTCGATCTTTCAATTGGTATCAGAGCCTCGTCTCTTTTTGTTGGGCTTAACCGCCTAGAGAGTAAAGATGTCGACTAGGGGATTAGGATTCTCTGACACTTTTAGTTTTGACCGCCCAAATTTTGATGTTTGGGTAATTCGCATGCTTAATCTCTTTAGGGTCATGGACCCAAATTTAGAGCGAATTGTAGATATGGGGTTTTCTCCTCCAAAGGATCCCCAAAGATTATCTTTAGAGGATGAGAAAAACTCTTATCTCAATGCTCAAGCTTCTAATGTGCTTTTCGATGCTTTGAGCAATGTAGTTATATTTCAACTCATGCCGTTCCGGGATGCTCATGAGTTGTGGACAAAGCTTCAAGATAAATATGGCATGTCCAAGATTTTTAAGGATGATTGTTCTCCATCCACCTCCGGCCGTGTTGCGTTCTCAACTTCTTCTACTTCACCTACATGTGGTTTGCCACAAGGTAATGACATGGTGAGTAGTGGTGTTCATTTCAATGATGATAGTGGGCTTATTATTGATAATCCTTCATCACTTTCTTATTGCAATGCTTCATCTTTGGACTTTAACACTTCTAGCACTCCAAATGTTTCACATGCTTGTGTTGATAGTCCTTGCATATCATGTAGAAATTGCTTGACTAAATCTCATGATGATATGCTTGCTATGTCTTGTTGCCATGATAAAAATGCATCTATTTCCTCGAATTGTTGTGCTAACAATGTAGAGGAAACCGAACACTCCATGGAACAAGATGTGGTGTTTAATGGTGCCTCAAGGGATCCTACATCATCATCTATTGCTTTTTGCCTTATGGCTAAGGCGTCAAAGGTATCTCCTACTTTGTACCCCAATATGTCTCTTGATGATGGTGTTGATGCTAATGATGATGAGGATAATGATGAAGAGAATGATAATGTTGCCTCCTTAAAAACTAAGGGGGAAATGATTTTTAAAGCTCTTCATAAAAATAAAATTGCTTGTTCCAACTTCATGGAAATAATGTCCATTGCCATTGATGGCAAGAAATACATTGAGGAGTTGGAATCTCATCTAGAGGAGCATGAGGTCACCATTGAGAAAATGGAAGCTCATGAGCGTGATTACGCAAATGAGATCGCGGAGATATCTCAAGCTCTTGAACATGAACAAACCACCTTTGAATCTCTTGAGGAGACTTTTGCTCTAGAATTATCTAGAGTGAAGGAATCAAATGATAGAGCTCTTGAGGTGTCCAATGTTTTTGAAACTAAAAATGCTAAGGTTGAAGTTGCTCGTGCTAGACTCCTTGAGGATTTTGAGCACCTCGAAAATGGCTCAAAGGTCATCAAGGGTGAGCTCATCAAACTCACCGAGTCTCATGCTCAACTTGAAGCTTATTATTTAAAAGAGCTTGCCAAGTTGCCTTCTCCTCTTGTTGTTAATGATTATGCTTGTGCTACTAACTCTATTTCTTGTGAAGCATCCATTTTAAAGGAGAATGTTGAGCTAAGGGCTCAACTTGATTTGCTATCTAGCAAGTATGGGAAATTGGAAGAAAGTCATGAAAAGATTTCTAGCTTTCATGATGATCTTCTTGTATCCCATAATGTGCTAAAAATAGCTCATGAGTCTATGATTGCTAAGGTGACATCTAGTGAGCCTCATGTGGACATTAGCACTACTTATAGTCAAAATGCTATATTGCCTTGTGCTAGTCCTCGTAATTCGTCTATGCATAACATTAGTACATCTTGTGATGAATTGCTTTCCTTGCCTTGTTGCTCTAATGATGAAGCTTATACTTCCTCTAGTACTTGTGTTGAGACTAACCATGTAGAGGAAATCAAAGAGCTCAAGGCCCAAGTCACTTATTTGAAGAAAGACTTGGGAAAGTGTCATGAAGGGAAATCCACACTCAACAATATCTTGAGTGTGCAAAAATCCCCCAATGACAAAGGTGGACTTGGATTCAACTCCAACAAGAAGAAGAAGTCCAAGTTGAACAAGAAGAAGGGCCAAGAACAAGTCAAGAATTCGGCCAAGATTGTTTGCTTCAAGTGCAAAATTGAAGGGCATCATGTGAGATCTTGCCCATTGAAGAAGAAGGCCATTAGTGACAAGCAACAAGGGAAGCGGCCACAAGTTCAATCTCATGCTCAACCACAAGTTGAAGAAATGCCTCTTCCCAAGAATACTCAAGCTAATGCTTCTCAATTTGAGAAATCAAGTGAGCAGAAAGTGAAGAGTAGACGTTGCTACTTATGTCGTGAGAAAGGTCACATTGCTTCTTCATGCACTAGTGGTAACTTATCCAACCCAATTATTATTGATAATATCTATTCTCTTGGGAAGGATAAGGTTGGCAATGTGTTTAACAAGTTTGTTGGTACTAAAAGTGGTGTCAAGAAAAGAACCATTTGGGTTGCCAAGACTATTGTGACTAACCTCTTAGGACCCAACTTGGTTGGGGACCAACAAGCTCAAACTTGATCAATAGGTGTTGTTGGAGAGCGTTGGAGACTTGGCTACATTATGAAGAATTAAGGGGACTTCATCATTCTTATTGTCTCAAGCCAAGTCAATTGGATTATCAAGTTTCTATGTTATATCCAATGTTCCTCCTTGCGGCAGCTCGTGCTTAAATTGTTTACATTGATAGTTACTTGACCCTAAGCATGTTGTGGTTTTGTACCTTGCATGTGTTTGTATATGATGTGTTTCCAATTTGCTTAACTTGAGTAATCAAGTATGTGTATGTTGGTTTGCACGTCATGTACGTGTGTGTCGTGCGTTGAGCCTTTATGCATCTTGTTTGTTTCTTAGTTGGCTCTTGTGAGAGATTAATGGAATATCCCATTATGGGGGAGTGATGTGCTTTTTGCACCTCACAATCTTATAAATGTGTGTACATGAGGAATACCATCTAGTATTGATATTACAAGAGTATCTAGTCGCTAGGTGGTATATCTCTAATGAGAAATTCAAATTCTAAAAGTCCATTGATTATCTCTCGTTGGATCCTCTTATTGCCTCTTGTTAAGTTTTCTTTGGTATCACATTATGGGGGAGTAATATGCTATGGGCATATTACAAGCCTAGAATATGTGTACATTTGAGATATTGTCACTTAGAGTTGATATTGTAATTATATTGTTCCTAGGTGACATGTTAGCTCTACAAGTTGCAGCTTGCTTGTGTTGGTTGTGAAGATGATGTTGGATATCCTTGTTATCTACCACCGGGAATTATTTCCAAATACTTCTTGTCTTTTGACAATTGGTATTCACTTATGTGTGGTAGAATCTATTGATCATCTTTACATTGGTTTTTGTTTTTATTTGCCTTTTCTCTTGCCAAGGATTGTGTCAACTCTCGTTGTCTTCCATACCACTTGTGGATCTTGTTAATTTCTTGTTCTTGTCTAGTGTTTTCTAGATATACTGAAAGTGGTGATCCCATCTTGTGCATTTTGTATTCAAATGTAAATTCTCTATAATGCACAACTCATGGGGGAGCTATCCTATTTTCTTTAGAACACTCTTCTTGTGATCCTTATCAAGTGTGTGTTGGTGGAAGGCAAGCCGTTTTCTTTTTGGTACTTTGCACCATTATGAAACTTTGTTTAGAGCCTGGTTTGTTTGGAACCATCCTCTCTTTGGGAGTTTGTCATCTTTAATTTAGTGTGTATCAATGGATATCTCATTCCTTGATGTATCTTTAATGATATCTTCCACGTGATGATTTCTCCATTTGGTATCCTTTTCACTTGGCATTTCTTTTTCATTTGGTTTCAGTTCTTGAAAGTTTTAAGCATGCATATTAACTTCATGTAGTTTCCTTGGCATGCTTTCTTTCTTTGACCCAATATATAGGGGAATCTCCACCAAGTCTCAAATCGGATGAGATGTGTATGAAATTCATTTTTATATCTATTTGCACATATTTATGTGGAGATTGTCCTATGTATTGATGTTTCTAACCCATTGGTCCCAATGAGTTTGGGTACCATTTTGTTTGTGTTGTTGTTCTAGGAACAATTGGAGATGCATTGGATACTCGGCTCATTCAAAAGGAAGATGTTGTCACCATGTGCTTATTGGAGTCAAGCTAGGATGATCAATGAACTACTTTCTACCTTCAATTGGTTTCTACTACATCCTTCCAATGCTATCTCGGTAACAAGTATCATCATCTACTACATGCACACATTTATTGCATCAACCGTGTGTAGGTTGTATCATGGCATGTTATTCATTCTTTCTTGTGATATTTGCTTCCTTTCTCAAAGCATCCCAACAATGATCTCTTGTTGCTAGTTGTGATGTCTTTGATGGTTGTGTGGTAGGAATTCATTTATATACAATAAGACCATATCTAGCCATGTGCTATGCTTCCAAGGACATATCTTATTGGTATATGTATGACTTCCTTTGGGATATCTTGTTCCTTCGTGTTGTAACTATTTCGGGTGTACATCCTTCTTTGTAGATATATATCATCATGATTTCGTCTACCTACACCCTTATACACTTGAGAGAAATTACATCTCTAGATGATATCCTTTCTTTCACGTCCACCTTGTCTTTCTTATGTTATTTCTTTGGTGGCTCCGTGAAAGCTTTTGCCTTGAGTGCGTGTCTTATCTCGTTGCATCCTGATGCACTCTTGTGTGGTGAAGAATATTTTCCTCATGCTTGTCTTGACGAGGCTTTTGCCATATTAATTGGTATCCCCTGTCTTGATGAGGCTTATGCTTTCTATCTTCACCTTGGGTTGTCACAAGTGTTGGTTATTCATTTTGCATATTTAGTGTGCTTGTGAACCCATTTGCTTAGTTGTGTGTGGGAATGAAAGGCTTTGCACAGTGTATCTCATTCATTCGAGACAATGTTAATGCTTATGCTCATCCGTATATTAGTCTTCTCATGTGCGTTGCCATGACTAACTCACATCATTTTGGTTGACCCTATTCTTAAGTTGCCTCTTTTACATGTTGCTCAACCATGTGTTTGTTGCAAGTTCTAGGCTTAGTTTTCTTTATGTTCACTTGCACTTGTTGTGTGTTTCTATTGATTTTGGGGGAGCCATGATCCTATTTTGTGCACTTTATATCCAAATAGAAAAATTATTATGTGTGCACAAATCATGGGGAGCTTCTCTAGCTTCTTTAGAACACAACTTTGCTCATATCATAATATCCTTCATTCATGTGGCTCATAGGATCTTTGGTCTAGTTGGTTCAATTGATATCCTTTGATTGCTTGCTTCAATTGGTATCTTTTGATTGCTCGATTGCTTGTTTCTCTCTTTGTTATGTCTTTGTGGCATATCATTCTTTTGAAATCTTTGGGCCTCAATATAGTTTGTCTTCCTCCAAGTATTTACCGTTGGATATGTGTATTGCATTCCACTCTCTTGTTGAGAGATACACAATTTATGGAGGAACACTCTTTATATTGGCCTTCTAAGCTTTTCACCCATTTTGGCAATCGATGCCAATGGGCGAGGAGTTTCAGAGAGTTTTGTGCAGAAGTCTTCAGAGTTTTCTCCTTGCTTTGGTTTTGGTTCCTAACCATTTGCATCCCATTCTCATGCATCATTGGTTGTTGCATTGCATGGTGATGCATAATTCCTTGTATAAACTCTCTTGAAAGTGATTGTCATCAATTACCAAAATGGGGGAGATTGAAAGAACATGCGGTGCCCCCATGTTTGGTTTTGGTAATTAATGACAATATCTATGGAATAATGGTTGTGTTGAGTTATATTATATTTGAAGGATTTGTCCATAGGATTTTCTTGAAGTCCATGTGTAGGTTTGAAAGAGTTTATGAGTTGACCAAGGTGCTATTAAGGAATTATCCAAAGATTGGGCATGTGAGTGTTGAGCTTATTGCAAGCATGTCTTGAAGAAGAAGATTGTGTGATCATTCATGTTTACCTTCAAGACATCATCCAAATGAAGAGAGTTGGAAAGATTCAAGGTTGATCAAGACTAAGTCAAGAGTGAATCAAGTTGATCAACTCACAAAGCATAGAAGATGTACCGTGAGGGATCAAGTGATCCCATGGTATGGTAAGCATTGTCCATTGCACTTTGTGTACTAACCCATGGTCTATGTGAGAGTTCTATGTGGGGTTAGGTGCATGTCCATGGGCTTGCGTCAAGAGGACGATATCATACAACCCATGGAAAGGATGACATCAAGTGGTGATCGTCATCAAGATTGCCGTGTGCAAGTTCAAGTGGAGCATCACGAAGAGATCAAGTTCTTGAATCTTTCCATACATTGTAGTGTCAATGGACTTGTGAAGATGTGCCGAAGAGTGGCTCACCCATAGTGGACAATGGGGGAGCAATCATCTAGTCTTCTCGAGCCAACGCAATCAAGAAAGGTGGTCCAACTTGAGGGAGTCAAGATATCATCATCATCTAGCTCAAGTGGACCATCTGCAAGGCAAAGGTTTTCCCTTGATAGGTTTTCTATTTTACTGGTCTCGTGGTGGTAGTTGGGAGACCGGGTTATAGGATCGTTTGTCGTACTATCAAGGGGGCTCTCAAGTTGGTAGCTTGATCGTATCGTTAGTAGAGAGCTCAAACCATTGCATCCTTGCATCATGTTTATTGTTTCTCGTTTGGTTCTCTTTGTGAGTCTTAGAGCTTATGGTCATCTTGCTGACAAGATTGAGTTCATCGAAAACGGAGTTCGCATGCGTCTTCTATGATGTTTTCGGTGTTGGAGGTTTTACCAGTCTTATCCGAGGAAGGGTTCTCACCATTTTCTTATGGGAATTTTTTAATTTTCTTATTATTGATATTTCTTTCAAGATTGTGTTAGCCCTTGTCGCTATCTTTCCAACAAACTTGGTTTCATCAAATTCGGAGTCCGTTTGCAAAAGTTGTGGCAGTTTTGGTGTTCTGAAAAGGCTGCAGCGGTACTACCGCGAATTGGAGCGGATGTAATTTTTTACTACCGCTCCGGACCAAAAACTCGTCCCAATTCCTGCGGTGGTAGGCACGGATATATTTTTTTAGTACTGCTCGCAAGCAGTAGTACCGTTACCCTTTGCGGTAGTACCGCGATCCCTAGCGGTAGTACTGTGAGGACGAGCGGTAGTACCGCTCCGGTGGTTCTACTAGCCTTTTGCCTCCTCGCTGTTGTTTTTCAAAGGGATTCTTCTGCCCTAGTGGTAGTACCGCTCTTGGAGCGGTAGTACCGCTCTGTGCGGGCTGTGAGGATAACGGTTGGATTTTTTTCCTCACCTATAAAAGGGGGTCTTCTTCCAATGGTCCTTATCTCTTGAGCTCGTGTTCTTCCCCCATTGTTGACCTTCTTCGAGCTTGCTAACTCTCAATCCCTCCATGAATTCTTGCTAGTTTTTTAGGGAAAAGAGAGAGGAGATCTAGATCCACATTTCCACCAATCACTTTCTCCTCTATGTGAGGGGAACCCCTTGGATCTAGATCTTGGAGTTCTTGGTGTTCTCCTTCTTGTTCTTCCTCTCATCTTCCTCCTTAGCAGTAGTTGCTTCAGTGGGATTTGAGAGAGAAGGACTTGGGCACTCCGTGTGGCCTTGCCATTGCATTTGGTGCATCGGTTTGAGTTCTCCACGTGATACGTGGAAGTTACAAGTTGAGAAGCTTATTACTCTGGGGTGCTTGGTGAAAGGACATGTGGTGCCCCCATGTGTGGTTTTGGTAATTGATGACAATCTCTATGGACTAATGGTTGCCTTGAGTTATATTTGAAGGATTTGTCCATAGGCTTTTCTTGGAGTCCATTTGTTGGTCTCAAGGAGAGTTTGTGATGACCAAGGTGCTATTAAGGAATTATCCAAAGCCTTGAGTTATATTTGAAGGATTTGTCCATAGGCTTTTCTTGGAGTCCATTTGTTGGTCTCAAGGAGAGTTTGTGATGACCAAGGTGCTATTAAGGAATTATCCAAAGATTGGTCTTATGAGTGTTGAGCTTATTGCAAGCATGTCTTGAAGAAGAAGATTGTGTGATCATTCATGTTTACCTTCAAGACATCATCCAAATGAAGAGAGTTGGAAAGATTCAAGGTTGATCAAGACTAAGTCAAAGAATGAATCAAGTTGATCAACACACAAAGCATAGAAGATGTACCGAGAGGGATCAAGCGATCCCATGGTATGGTAAGCACGGTCAATTATGCTTTGTGTACTAACCCATGGTCTTCGTGAGAGTTCTTTGTGGGGTTAGGTTGCGGTGTGCAAGTTCAAGTAGGATCATCATGAAGAGATCATATGCTTGAAGCTTGCCGTCCATTGTAGCGAGAATGGACTTGTGAAGATGTGCAGAAGAGTGGCTCACCCACAGTGGAGTATGGGGGAGCAATCTACTAGTCTTCATCGAGCCAACGCAATCAAGAAAGGTGGTCCATCTTGAGGAGGAGAAGATCGTCATCATCTAGCTCAAGTGGATCATGTGCAAGGCAAAGGTTTGCCTTTGATAGGTTTTCTATTTTACCGGTCTCACGGTAGTTGTGGGAGACCGGGTTATAGGATCGATTGCCGTACTATCAAGGGGGGCTGTCGATGAGTTTCTTGATCGTATCATTCGTAGAGAGCTCAAACCATTGCATCCTTGCATCATCTTTTTGGTTCTTGTTTGGTTCTTCTCCTTGTGAGATTTGGAGCTTATGGTCATTTTTATGACAAGCTCGAGTTCATCGAAAACAGAGTTCTCATGCATCTTCTATGATGTTTTCGATGTTGGAGGGTATGCCGGTTCTTCTCGGTTGGAGGTTTCACTCCTTTGATGCTACTCGTCTTGCTCTATCCAACAAGCTTGAGTTTGCTCAATTCGGAGCTCATTTGCAGAAGTTATGGTAGTTCTGGTTTCCTAGGAGTATTCTTTGTTTTCGTGGTTGAGGCATAAGGTTGGCCCCAGCGGTAGTACCGCGACCACAGCGGTAGTACCGCCGAAGCTCCCCAGCGGTAGTACCTCTCTCAAAGCGGTAGTACCGCTCCAAGCGGTAGTACCGCTCTCCGAACGGTAGTACCGCTTGGGATTTTCGGCCGTAGTACCGCTGTGTGTCTGGGCTACTTCCGCCTCGATTCACGAACGAAGTTTTTCGTGTCGGGTTTTGCAGCACTAAGGGAGGTAGTAGGAGCGGTAGTACCGCCCTATGCGGTAGTACCGCTCTTCCCTAGCGGTAGTACAGCCCTGGGGTCAGGGCCCTGGCAGTGCGGCAGTACCGCTGGGTTGAGCGGTAGTACCGCCCGGAGCGGTAGTACCGCCCTTCCCTAGCGGTAGTACTGCTCTGTGCGGGGATTTTCTGTGGGGTAACGGTTGGATTTTCCCCCTCCTATAAAAGGGGGTCTTCTTCCCCATTGAACCTTATCCTTTGAGCTTGTGTTCTTCCCCCATTGTTGACCTTCTTCGAGCTTGCTAACTCTCAATCCCTCCATGGATTCTTGCTAGTTTTTGAGGGAAAAGAGAGAGGAGATCTAGATCCACATTTCCACCAATCACTTTCTCCTCTAAGTGAGGGAAACCCCTTGGATCTAGATCTTGGAGTTCTTCGTGTTCTTCTTTCATTCTTCCTCTCATTTTCCTCCCTAGCATTAGTTGCTTTGGTGGGATTTGGGAGAGAAGGACTTGGGCACTCCGTGTGCCCTTGCCATTGCATTTGGTGCATCGGTTTGAGTTCTCCACGTGATACGTGGAAGTTACGAGTTGAGAAGCTTATTACTCTTGGGTGCTTGGTGCCCTTGAGCTTGTTCATCTTGGGTGCTTGGGCGCCCTAGTCGGTTGGTGGTGTTCGGAGCTCAATCATTGTGGTGTAAAGCTCCGGGCAAGCATCGGGGTCTCCAATTAGGTTGTGGAGATCGCCCCGAGCATTTTGACGGGTACCGGTGACCGCCCCCAAGGGTTGCCAAAGTGTACGGGTTCAGTGACCGCCCCCAAGGGTCGCCATTTGTATGGGTTCGGTGACCGCCCTCAAGGGTCCCTTAGTGGAATCACGGCATCTTGCATTGTGCGAGGGCGTGAGGAGATTACGGTGGCCCTAGTGGCTTCTTGGGGAGCATTGTGCCTCCACACCGCTCCAAACGGAGATTAGCATCCGCAAGGGTGTGAACTTCGGGATACATCATCGTCTCCGCGTGCCTCGGTTATCTCTTACCCGAGCCCTTTACTTATGCACTTTACTTTGTGATAGCCATATTGTTCTTTGTCATATATCTTGCTATCACATAGTTGCTTATATTGCTTAGCATAAGTTGTTGGTGCACATAGGTGAGCCTAGTTGTTTTAGGTTTTGTGCTTGACAAATTAACCGCTAGGTTTATTCCGCATTTGTTCAAGCCTAAACCGTAATTATTTTAAAATGCCTATTCACCCCCCCCCCCTCTAGGCGACATCCTCAATCTTTCACTTGGTACCCTTGAGCTTGTTACTCTTGGGTGTTTGGACACCCTAGAGCTTGTTCCTCTTGGGTGCCTTGGCGCCCTAGATGGTTGGTGTTGTTCGGAGCTCAATCATTGTGGTGTAAAGCTCCGGGCAAGCATCGGGGTCTCCAATTAGGTTGTGGAGATCGCCCCGAGAAATTTGACGGGTACCGGTGACCGCCCCCAAGGGTTGCCAAAGTGTACGGGTTCGGTGACCGCCCCCAAGGGTCGCGATTTGTACGGGTTCGGTGATCGCCCTCAAGGGTCCCTTAGTGTAATCACGGCATCTTGCATTGTGCGAGGGCGTGAGGAGATTACGGTGGCCCTAGTGGCTTCTTGGGGAGCATTGTGCCTCCACACTGCTCCAAACGGAGATTAGCATCCGCAAGGGTGTGAACTTCGGGATACATCGTCGTCTCCGCGTGCCTCGGTTATCTCTTTCCCGAGCCCTTTACTTATGCACTTTACTTTGTGATAGCCATATTGTTCTTTGTCATATATCTTGCTATCACATAGTTGTTTATCTTGCTTAGCATAAGTTGTTGGTGCACATAGGTGAGCCTAGTTGTTTTAGGTTTTGTGCTTGACAAATTAACCACTACGTTTATTCTGCATTTGTCCAAGCCTTAACCGTAATTATTTCAAAGCGCCTATTCACCCCCCCCCCTCTAGGCGACATCCTCGATCTGTCAAAGTCCACCATCGACTTGCAATTGGGCATGTGTTTTGTTTTTATCCTAGTTGCAAATCCACGCTCGACTCGCAACTGGGCTTGTAGTTTGTCATTTGTCCCAGATGCAAGTACACCCTCAATTCGCAAAATAGTTTGTGTAGTTATCCTAGTTACAAGTCCGCGCTTGACTCACAACTAGGCCTATTCTTTGTTTCATTCTAGTTGCAAGTCCACCCTTGACTCGCAACCGGGCCTATAGTTTTGCAGTTGTCTCTGTTACAAGTACACTCTCGAATCGCAACTGGGCCAATAGTTTTTTTGTTGTCCCTGTTGCAAGTCCACCATACGACTTGCAACTAGGTTGTTTGTTTTGTCGTGCACCCTCGACTCGTAGATGGCATCATAGTATTGTGTAGTTGTCCGCGTTGCAAGTCCGTCCTCGACTTGCACCTAGACCATAGTTTGTTTTCATCCAAGTTGCAAGTCCATCCTTGACTCGCAACTTCGGCCATGTTTTTTTGTTGTACCAGTTGCCATTCTAGCCTCCGACTCGCAACTCGGCCGTTTGCTTTCGCCAAAATGAAAGTACACCCTCGACTCACAACTTGCATTGTAGTTTTGTGTAGTTGTCCCAGTTGCAAGTCCGCCCTTGACTCGCAGCTAGGACTGTTGTTTGTTTCATCCCAGTTGCAAGTACACCCTTGACTCGCAACTGGGCTTGCAGCTTTTTAGCTGTCCCAGTTGCATCTCCACCCACGGCTGATACGTCTCCAACGTATCTATAATTTATGAAGCATTCATGCTATATTACTATGTGTTTTGAATGATTGTGGGCTTTATTATACACTTTTATATTACTTTTGGGACTAACCTATTAACCGGAGGCCCAGCCCATATTGTTGTTTTATTGCATGTTTCAGTATTTCGAAGAAAAGGAATATCAAATGGAGTCCAAACGGAATGAAACCTTCGGCATCGTGATTTTTTGGAAGAATATCATCCTGGAGGCTTGGAGATCAAGTCAAAAGACCCTCGAGGAGCCCAGGAGATAGGGGTGCCCCCCCCCCCACAGGGCGTGCCCCCTGTCTCGTGGACCCCTCGAGCACCTCTCGACCGACTTCTTTCGCCTATATAAGCCTACGTACCCTAAAACCATCAAAAATCAAGATAGATCGGGAGTTCCGCCGCCGCAAGCCACTGTAGCCACCAAAAATCTCTCGGTAGCCCGTTCCGGCACCCTGCCGGAGGGGGAACCCATCACCAGTGGCCATCTTCATCATCCCGGCGCTCTCCATGACGAGGAGGGAGTAGTTCACCCTCGGGGCTGAGGGTATGTACCAGTAGCTATGTGTTTGATCTCTCTCTCTCTCGTGTTCTCTCTCGTGTTCCCTCTATGGCACGATCTTGATGTATCCCGAGCTTTGATATTGTAGTTGGATCTTATGATGTTTCTCCCTCTCTACTCTCTTGTGATGAATTGAGTTTCCCCTTTGAAGTTATCTTATCGGATTGAGTCTTTTATGAGAACACTTGATGTATGTCTTGCCGTGCTTATCTGTGGTGACAATGGGATATCATGTGCCTCTTGATGTATGTTTTGGTGACCAACTTGCGGGTTCCGCCCCTGAACCGATGCATAGGGGTTGGCACACGTTCTTGACTCTCCAGTAGAAACTTTGGGGCACTCTTTGAAGTACTTTGTGTTGGTTGGATGAATTTGAGATTGTGTGATGCATATCATATAATCATGCCCACGGATACTTGAGGTGACAATGGAGTACCTAGGTGACATTAGGGTTTTGGTTGATTTGTGTCTTAAGGTGTTATTCTAGTACGAACTCTTGAATAAATTGATCTGAAAGAATAACTTTGAGGTGGTTTTGTACCCTACCATAATCTCTACGTTTGTTCTCCGCTATTAGTGTCTTTGGAGTGACTCTTTGTTGCATGTTGAGGGATTGTTATATGATCTATCTATGTTATTATTGTTGAGAGAACTTGCACTAGTGAAAGTATGAACCCTAGGCCTTGTTTCCCATCATTGCAATACCGTTTACTCTCACTTTTATCGCTTGTTACCTTGCTGTTTTTATAATTTCAGATTACAAAAACCTATATCTACTATCCCTTTTGCACTTGTATCTTCATCTCTTCGCCGAACTAGTGAACCTATACAATTTACCATTGTATTGGGTGTGTTGGGGACACAAGAGACTCTTTGTTATTTGGTTGCAGGGTTATTTGAGAGAGACCATCTTCATCCTACGCCTCCTACGGATTGATAAACCTTAGGTCATCCACTTGAGGGAAATTTGCTACTGTCCTACAAACATGTGCACTTGCAGGCCCAACAACATCTACAAGAAGAAGGTTGTGTAGTAGACATCAAGATCTTTTCTGGCACCATTGCCGGGGAGGTGAGTGCTTGAAGGTATATCTTTAGATCTTGCAATTGAATCTTTTTGTTTCTTGTTTTATCACTAGTTTAGTTTATAAAAGAAAATTACAAAAAAATGGAGTTAGGTTTGTCTCATACGCTTCGTCTTTTTAATATCTTTCGTGAGTTTGATGGAAAGGAAAATTGTGCTCAAGTGCTAGAAGAAGATTGCTTTAAAATGCTTGGTACTAAATCTTTGAATGATGAGCATGATTGCAATGTTGTTAGTATAAACTCCTTGAATATCCATAGTACTAATGACGATTGCTCTAGTCATGATGAAAATATATTTTATGAGCATGTCAACTTTTGTGGAGTGCATGTTTGCATGAACACACCAAATAGAGAAGATATATATTGCAAGAGGCATAAGCATTTAGAAACTAAATGGTTGCAAGAAAGGCTAAATGTGAGTGCTGAAAATTTGAATTTCCTTTGCCGTACTTGTGAACTTTGCAATGAACATGGTCATTTACATCTCCAATGCAAATTGTTTCATGACCGAATCATGGCCCAAAATTGTGATGATTTGATTTCCATTGCACATTATAATGAACTTATTTTGCTTTTGGGTTATGAAGAATTGAAATGTTTACTCAAAGACCTTCCAGAATTTGCCCATAAGAAATTCCTTGATATTGATCTAGAGAAGATTTATTTGTATTGTGCGGTGAATTGCATTGAAAATACTTATATTGCCAATTACATAAAGAAAAGAAAGCAAATAGAAGATGATGAGAATACTAATGAATGGGAAGGGACTTCCCAATATCCTCCTATTATTTCTTATGATGAATCGGGTAATGAGGAAGAGCTTTCTATTCAACCAATCTCGTCAATAAGGAGCTCAAATAGGAAGGTTGAACCTACACATAATGTGAAGAAGAAAAAGAAAAGAAGGAGCAAAAAAGGTAGAAAGGTATCCCTCCCAAGTGATGTTGCTCCTACTACTCATTGTGATGATGATAATTGCTTTACTATTGGTGTTATCCATATTTTTAACGATGAGAGTGATTATGCTTATGATATGAAAGGGCCCAAGCTTGGGGAAGCTATGTTTGATGAGTATGAAATATTTGAGAATATATTTACTGAAATTAATGTTTGTCCCAAGCTTGGGGATGCTACGTTTAGTGAAGATGATATTTTTAGCATCCCAAGTTTTGATATGCAAAGTTGTTATGATGATAGCATGCCTCCTACTTATGATGATTATATTGATGAAAGTGGGTTTGGAAGAGTGTCAACTTTAGGAATTAGTGATCCCACTATTTTGGATGATGTTGAATCTTATTGTGATGAATATGAAAGTGGATTTGGAAGAGTGTCAACTTTATTTAGTGATTCCACTATCTTGGGAGAGGTTTCAATCGATTATGATGAGAACGAAGTTGCTACTTATGATGATTATTGTGATGAAACTTATGATATAAAAAGTAGTGATGATTATATTTATAAAACTTGTCATGATTATGATTACCTTTTTTCTGAACATTACTCTTTTAATGTGGAAACCATTTTTAGTGTTCAAGTCTTTTATGATACTCTTACTATTCCGAATGAGAAGAATTTTGCTTATGTGGAGAGTAGTAAATTTTCTATGCTTGTAGATCATGAAAAGGATGCTTTAGGTGCTGGTTATATTGTTGAATTCGTTCATGATGCTACTGAAAATTATTATGAGGGAGGAACATATGCTTGTAGGAATTGCAATAATGTCAAGTTTCCTCTCTATGTGCTTAAAATTTTGAAGCTATGCTTGTTTTACCTTCCTTTGCTAGTTGATTATTGTTCCCATAAGTTGTTTGCTCACAAAATCCCTATGCATAGGAAGTGGGTTAGGTTTAAATGTGCTAGTCATATGCTTCATAATGCTCCCTTTATGTTTCAATTATTATCTTTTATGTGAGCATCATTGCCATCATCATGCCTAGCTAAAAAGACATTAAAGAAAAGCGCTTGTTGGGAGACAACCCAATATTTACCCTTACTGTGTTTGTGTGTACATATGATTATGCTACTCTATTAATCATGTTTTATAGCTTTTGTTTCAATAAAGTGCCAAGTAGAACCTTTGGGAAGACTTGGGTGAAGTTTATGTGATCTTGATGTGAAAAACAGAAACTTTAGCGCTCACGAGATTAGCTGCCATTTTTTACTGGAGAGTGCTTTTAGGTTGATTATTTTTGAAGATGATTAATAGACAAATTTCTCAGGTCCAGCAATTTATTTCATAATTTTTGGGGTTCCAGAAGTATACGTTTGATACAGATTACTATAGATTGTTCTGTTTTTGACAGATTCTGTTTTCTATGTGTTGTTTGCTTATTTTGATGAATCTATGAGTAGTATCGGAGGGTATGAACCATAGAGAAGCTAGAATACAGTATATATTACACCAATATGAATTTATAATGAGTTCATCACAGTACCTAAGTGGTGGTTTTATTTTCTTATGCTAATGGAGCTTACGAGTTTTGTGTTGAGTTTTGTGTGGTTGAAGTTTTCAAGTTTTGGGTAAGGATTCGATGGATATGGAATAAGGAGTGGAAAAAGCCTAAGCTTGGGGATTCCCAAGGCAACCCAAGGTAATATTCAAGGACAACCAAGAGCCTAAGCTTGGGGATGCCCCGGGAAGGCATCCCCTCTTTCGTCTTCGTTCATCGGTAACCTTACTTGGAGCTATATTTTTATTCACCACATGATATGTGTTTTGCTTGGAGCATCAATTTATTTTGTTAGTGTTTGCTTTCTGTTAGTTAGAATAATGTTTTGCACTTTTAGTTTCAATAAAAAAGTCAAGGATAGCCTTTGCCATGCTTATTTTGCTAGTATACATGTTGCTGTTTGAAAACAGAAAGTTTACCGCTCTTGCAAAAACTCCCTAGAAAAGTCAAAGAATGGTATAATGTTGAATCTTTTTGCATATTAAGATCTGATAAATGTATTATAGTGGGAATGTTATTTCATAATTTTTGGAGTCAGGGAAGTATTGATACTCTTGCATTCTTTACAGACTGTATTGTTTTGGCAGATTGCTGTTATGGTTGCATTGTTTGCATATGTTTGCTTGTTTGATGATTCTATTTGAGGATAGGAGTGTTAAATATGCAGAGGCATTTAGTATGCAATGTTGAATAATTATTTTAGTGATTTGTTACAGTATAAAATGATAAGGTTTTTCATTGGTTTATACTAACCTATCTCACGAGTTCTTGTTGAGTTTGTTGTGGATGAAGCTATTGATAAAAAGAGAAACCATGATATGAGAGGAATTAAGGAGACACAAAAGTTCAAGTTTGGGGATGCCCAAGGCACCGCAATATAATATTTCAAGAAGTCTCAAGCATCTAAGCTTGGGGATGCCCCGGTAGGCATCCCACCTTTCTTCTTCAACAATCATCGGTTAGTATCGGTTGAGCCTAAGTTTTTGCTTCTTCACATGAGTTGTGCTATCCTTGCAATGTTATTTTATTTTGCTTTGCTTGATGTTTGAATAAGATACCAAGATCTTAAATTCTTTGATGAGAGAGAGTCTTCATATAGTTTCATAATTATTTAGCTACTCATTGATCTTCACTTATATCTTTTTGAGTAGTTTTTCATTTACTCGTGTGCTTCACTTATATCCTTTGAGTAAATGGTTGAATGAGTTGAATGTCATAAATCTGAAATTATATATGCCTCGTTTGCTTATCCCATGGGGAGTTATGACTTCACATCTAAGAAGTAGAGGTTGTAAATTTATTGACAGTTAGCAAGCATTGTTTTAGTAATTTGAACAGTTCATGAAAGAATATTGAAGGAAGAGAGATTTCACATATAAATATATTATCATAGACATCTTTTATAATTGTGAGCACTCATTAAGTATGACATGCTAAAGAGTTGATGTTGGACAAGGAAGACAACATAATGGGTTATGTTTTCTCGCATCTCAGTTAAAGTATATTGTCATGGATCATTCAAACATGTTGAGCTTGCCTTTCCCCCTCATGCTAGCCAAAATTCCTAGCATCAAGTAGAGATACTACTTGTGCTTCCAAATATCCTTAAACCCAGTTTTGCCATGAGAGTCCACCATACCTACCTATGGATTGAGTAAGATCCTTCAAGTAAGTTGTCATCGATGCAAGCAATAAAAATTGCTCCTTAAATATGCATGAATTATTAGTGTGGAGAAAATAAGCTTTGTACGAACTTGTTATGGAAGCAATAAAAGCGACGGACTGCATAATAAAGGTCCATATACAAGGGGCAATATAAAGTGACGTTCTTTCGCATTAAGATTTTGTGTATCCAGTTCTTTCATCATTATTTTGTATGGATCTACCCTTGTTTACTTTGTTTTTTAGTTCCATGTGTAACCATCAGATAACATTGATCTTTTATTTAATTGAATGCAGGTATATATGAGGTATTAGGACGAGAGGCTAGTGGATGGAAAAGGCGTTGCCTGGTCTGATTTTGTGGTGAAAACAATGGTGGATTTCTCTGCTGGGTGGTATAATTTGGGGTTGATTTATGCCCTCGATTCCTTCCTTTTCTAGTTCCTTTCCGGCTTGCTATTCATGCCGTTACAATGGCTGGAAGAAAGGGGACACAATACAGCTTGTTACAAATCATTTCAAAGTTTCTTCGAAAGACACCATAGATGAGTTCTTTCATCATTATTTTGTATGGATCTATCCTTGTTTACTTTGTTTTTAGTTCCCTATGTAACCATCAGATGCCATTGCTCTTTTATTTAATTGAATGCAGGTATATATAAGGTATTAGGATGAGAGGCCAGTGGATGGAAAAGGCGTTGGTACAAAAGTCATTGACAAACTGTAATAGGCTTATGCATCTGAGATTCCTATGATGGCGAAAAAGGTATTTTCCATTGGTACTCTTCCACAATTCAACAATGAGTTTATTGTTGGGTTAGCATTCCCATTCCTATAGTTTCTTCCTTGAAAGGTGGGGTGACTTTTCCCTTGCTTCCTTGCAAGTTGTTCAATGAAATGCCTATGCAATCAGAAAACATCCTTATCTTTTGTTTCATTTTGCTGCTGCTAGAAACTGGTTTGTTCTTAGTGCTGCCAGGGAATTTTGAGCTGTAGATAAAGGCTTTCAGTAGGAGGGTGATCATTACGCTAGTGAAATAGAAGATTGTATAGGGTTACTGCCATATTATTCATTTGCGTGCTCTAGATTGCATATTTTTGGCCTTGGGAGATTAAGCCATTGTGTTGTTGCTTGGTTAGTAGACAATGGGATAACTTGTTAGTTCAGTTTAGATATGCATGCATGACCTAATAATGATGACTCATAATCTTAGGTTTAAGGTGTTTGGTTTAGTCAAGTGTGCATCAAGGAGATGGCTAGCCGCACAGTGCTGGGTATAGAAAGAACCAATTGGTATACACATGATAGTTAGAGGCATTATGAAGGAATTGCTATGAAGTGGTTCAGGCTAGAGAATGGAAAATATAGTAGTTGCATAAAAAATATTTCTAGATAGTTGTATCGGTTTCAGAGAATGTTTAGTAAAGTTGCTGCATAAGTTTCAGAGAATGTTTAATATAGTTGCTGCATAAAAAGATTGATAAGAGTCTCATGTCAATAGAAATGTACGTCTGGATTAGCTAGCATATTTTTCCCACTGGTTGACTATATTTCAGCATTCAACTAAAAGCACCCTGGTTTGGGTTGAAACCTGAGGGAAATAAACAATCTGATCGATCCTATAAGGGTTTGGTGGTTGCTGCCACGATTGTTAAGGAGGCTCGCCTGTTTCTTTTATGTTTCTTCTCTGGCTTGAGGGAGTGAATTTATTAGTTGATAGTCGATAGTTATTAGTAGATTCCCTAATCTGATTGAAGTAGTCTGACGAATTTTATTTACTTATTAGTGACAAGACATTGAATGTGGAACACTACAGAGAAATGATTGACAATTTGACACGAGTATTTTATGAGTTTCGGACGATAAGGTCGCGTATGGAGTACTTGCACCATTAGGTTTCCATTGCCCGGCTCTTGAAGGTATGATGTCTCGACGCCTAATTTGCTTATTTTTACTTGTTGAGGATATATAAAAGGAGTGAGCCCCATTGTTTAAAATGTTTTAAAGAGATCGACAAACAGTATAGCTCTTAGCACACATATGTTAATTTCGTTTTTGGGTGTATGAATGCTGCCCTATCACATGAGTCATACAATTTATAAGTTGCACTGTCATATGATGAATTTACAGTATATCAGGCTTAAAATTGGACTTTTGTTTGGAGATATGAAGTATGGAGAATCAACGTCTAAAGGAAAATAAAATGCTCACAATATGTTTCAGTTCATATGATAAATGTCTCATGTTTCTCCTGTGTAATATTACACTAAAGTCTGATTTTTTTTCTCTGTACTGCTCAATCTTGATTCTATCTCAAACCCCCAAACAAAACATGTGTGTCTTTTTCATTTATACATTAGTAATGATGTGATGTACTAACCAGTTTTTAGTAAACATAATGATCCAACTATATATTTTAATCATGTATGTGCTTGATGATTAGGCACATGTAAGTACTTTTGTCATATTGCTCAAACAATGATCTGCTACCACTGAAGTGACTAATCAGCTCTTGTTTAGAAGGCGGGGGTCTGCTTTGGTTTCTTGCTATTTGCCTTTCTCTTAAAGTACTTGACTGGATGCATCCGACAGTTTATAAATCAATAATTTTGATGGTTCTACTTTTTAAATTTATAACTCTTAGGCTTTTCTCTTAAAAATAATGTTGAGAGTTATTTTTTAGGGGAAAGTAGCTTTTGTTCACTTGATAAATCGTGTTCGTTACAATCAGTGCTGTTATATGAAAAAGTAGTGCCTCGTGCCGGGTAGCATCCATGTTGCTATTTCTCCATGTCTTCTTCACCTGAATAGATTGCTTTCCATTGAACAGGGCTAACATATGAAGTGCGGGTTCTAGGTTTGTTATATTAAACATGGCTACTGTTCTTGATCATATGATCTTATATCCTATATGTGCAAATCATGCCTTTAGGCTACTGGAATTTCATTATTGTTTAATTTAGGAAGAGTATATTGATCCATTATCAAGGGCAACATGAATTATATGTTATTCAACATCTTTATTAAGTTTCCCTTCTTTTAGCTTATTTGTTGCTACCTGAGATAGTACCAAGCATGATCTTTGGTTTGCCATGTACGACAATGTAGAGTCATTTTATTAAGCTAGCATTAGTAAGTTTGCATTTTACATAGTTCATATGCAAGTTAAACGTATGTCCAATAATTACTAATATTAAGTTTATAATGTTGGCACAGTCTGTTATTGCCGTTATCTTCTTGGGAGTACTTGAGAAGGCGTGGCTGGGAATGTGGGGACACGCCATGGCAGAGGCGTGTGGTCGGCAGGAGGAGTCAGGGAGGCATGAAGGTGGACATGTGGATGTTATCGTGGCATTGACACATTTCGCTCCACCGATGCTACATACCAGGGTGAGTGAATGCTATCGTGGCCTTAGATGCCCTGTCTAATTCTTGCTTGAATTTTTTGTTTTGTATGCTTGGATGTATGTTCAGTGCCTACATTGTTTTTCTCATGTGGAGTTGAAACCACATTTGGTTGGTCCAATAGCAAATAATGGTATGTTTCACTCTGAAATCATATTGCATATAGAGATATATTAATTGTTAGTCACTGGGTTGTGGTATGAACTGACGACTTTTATAGTCAGTTTACCGTGTCATCTATTTAGAATCAAGCAAATTTGGGCCTCTAAAAAACAATCAGGTCGACACAGTAATTTTGGCAAAACGAGAGACTGTGATTTTCCCATCTTTAATTTTGAATTACTTTGACAGGAAAATGTTTCCCGTTTTTTGGTCTAACATGTCGTAATTTTGTCTCGTCAGTCCATCTATATGAGAACCTTCTAAGTGGAAGTCACAAGGTGGAGCCTTTGACAGGAAAATATTTCCTGTTTTTTGGTCTAACCTGTCGTAATTTTTCTCGTCGGTCCATCTATATGAGAACCTTCTACGTGGAAGTCACATGGTGGAGTCTCAGTATATTTTTATTTAAGTTAAGCTGAAAAGTTTTTACATGATATTTGAACTGAAACTTAACTATGTCATGACTGGTACTTCATTTGAGACTCCTGGCTGATATTATGACCAGATCTACTCCATCTTGATTCTTAATGCCTTCTTCGTTTTAGTCTCCATCTACATGTGCAATCAATATTTTGCTAGAGATGTCTATATAATTGTATTGCACATTGTTTTTCTGCTATCTAAATAACACTTGCGTTGGCTTTGGCGGTGGTGGTGCAGTATTTGTTGGAAGCCACACAGGGCACCCGAGAAGGAGAGGAGGAGAATGCTCTGAAGAGAGGAAATGATAAGTTTTATTGTTTTGTTTTAAGAGCAAGGGAGTTGATATATAGTCCCCTGGCTTATTTGTATTCTACTATGTGTATTGCCAAAGAAATCATGATTTTATACACATATATTTTTAAACAAAAGCCTATGTATTTTTTGCTCAAACAGAGTCACCGGAAAGCGCACATATTTTCAATGCGTACATGATTTTAAATGGTTCTTTGTGAAGATGGTAGCAAATATTTTGTGCTATCAAATTAAAATGTGTATATATACATCTCATTGTAGACAACAATCGACCATGATTCTTATTAAAAGTGATTGAACCATGGATAATTTTTTCCTTGTGCACAGGGATTTAGGGTGCCTCAGCGTCATTTGGTGCAACAGGTCCTGTTTTCCCTAACTAAGAGAGATTAAATTTGTTGTCATATGTGCTTGCCCATAACAAAATCAACTAAACCATGGATTTATTTTTGTTGCTAACCTGGAATCATCAGCATGATAACCATATTTTTAGTATAGCATTCTACTACAAATATCGAATAGGTCTTTGCAAAATGCAACTATTTTCATCGACAACATGGCTATTTTCATATTAACAACTAAACAATTCTAAAACAACCTATATTCTTAGTCCCTCCCTCCCCTAGGCGACTCCCTCCCCTAGGCGACTCCCTCCCCTAGGTGACTCCCTCCCCGCCTGTGGCCACTCCGGCCCCGGCGGCCACCCTCCTGTCACTGGCCACTCCGGTGGTGACAGCCACCACTACTCAATGGATAGTCTTCTCCATTGGGACTTTTCCCCTGGTTTGGCGATTGAATCTCAGGTACGTGCCAAGTTCCAATCTACAGTGCACTTCTCATCGGCCAACCCCGGATCGAAGGAATTCTTCCTCGTGGTTTCATTCTCCTCGGCATCATGGCCTTACAATCATGTATTGGTGGAATCAGTTCGGGATTTAGGGTTTTGAGGCTCAGTGACCGTCGTTTTCAGTTTTCTGTGGCTTCCAATAGAGTTGGTCATTTCATCTATGGTCTTAAGGATTGCATTTGGCCCGATTTCATTTGTCATTTCCATCTCTACCGTGGTGATCTTTCATCTCTTGATTATTCGGAGAATCAGTGGCATGTGGATGAACATCTTCCGAAGGTTCGTATGCAACCAATGGCGATTCGATCTACCTAGCTCAGGGATCAGCAGCGGATGATGAATCCTGCTACCCCAAAGCTGTCGGCGACGAACTTGCATGCCTCGGCGGTGGTAGAGAATATTCTGTTTGGAAAGTTTAATCTTCCACTATTTCCGAATCCTGGTTTACCTTTTCGGTTGGGGGATTTTGTTTTCAACCATAAGGATATCTTGCCTACTGCTAAATCCCTTTTTCAGGGCCCGTTGTTCAAAGAAGCATATTGGAATTCTATATCTGATGAAAAGCTTTTTCACATAATGGATGGATGACAAGCTGGTTATTCTGATCCTGAGGTTAAGTTGATGGTCCAGATCAAAGATGTCCCTACACAGGCTTATATTGATGCCAGACTCTTGAAGTGTTTGAATTGCTCTCGTCATGGTCATTTGCTTGAGGATTGCCGTGGTAAGTTTTGTCAGAGATGCGTTCAGTTTGAGCACCAATGCACTTGTCATGTGGCACGTACTTTGGGTGATACATGCATATTGGGCCTTTCTAAAATATCTTGTCGTATTTGCCGTCGAAAGGACCACCATTGGACCCATTGTCCGGGCCTTTTAAGATGTGACTCTTGTGGTTTTTTGGACACTCAGCCCATGATAGTTGGCCACATTGGCCCAGATACCAGTGGCAGCCCATTTCCGCATCGACACCTACCGGGCTCCCTTCCAGGTCTGATAAAAAATTTCTGATTAACTCCCAAAAACAAAATCGTAAGAATCTGAACCCACCAGAAGGAAATCGGCGGATGGTTTGGCAAGTAAAAAAACCGTGAGGATGTGGCGGCCTCTCATTGCTTCGTGA
>NC_041383.1:561927701-561950662 GCF_002162155.2 Triticum dicoccoides | reverse complement strand
CGCCTGCGGGACCCAATCTCCTTCGGTCTCCTCTGTTTCCAATGCCACCTCTGCTTCCTGCAAACTCGCCCCATCTTCGCCGCCCCGGACTTCATCGCCAGCGATCATTGACGGCAGCAAGATGGCGAACTTCCCGGTCCGTCCCTTCGCGTTTGCTCCGTTGGGTGCCATCATCGAGCGAGGGCCTGACCATTGGTTGCAGAGGAGTGTCATGGTGGTGGATGACCCGCCCTTGAACAATGACAGGTATGTTATCATCTCAATCCAGCCTCCTGTTTCTAATCACCAGAAGCGCTTTTGGTTAGAAGAGGTATGTCGCATTCTTAGGGAGGATCTGGAATATCAGATTTCAGATGAGTTTGTTTATCCGCTGGGCATTGGTTGTGTCGCGTTTGAAGATATGCAGAGCCGTGACGAGGCCATTAGAGATGGGCCTCATGCTCTAGATGATGATTCTTATTTCATCCTCACACCCCATGATGAAGGTATTAATATGCGGATGCCTGCATTCCAGTATGAAGTCTGGATCATGATGTTAGCATTCCCGATGTATTATTTGACTGAGCACTATGTGTATAAAGCTGTATCCAACTTTGGAAAGCTGATTGCATGGCCGCGTCCGAACGAAAACAAAGCTAGGGTTTTGGTTAAGTGCCATATCAAGGACGTGGTGCAAGTGCCCCATAGTCTGGTGGTATCTAGGGTGGGCATGCTTCCAGGTGTGGGTCACTCATGGTCGGTACCAGTTTATGTTCTTAATGGCAGGGATCTTGTGTCAGGCCTGGTGGATAATGAGGATGCCCCACCCCTTCTCAATGCATCCCCACACCCTTATGCATTACCATATTATACTATGATGCAACAAGCCAGAATTGATGAGATGCAAGCACAGCAAGTGGCCAATGATGCTCTGTGGAATAATGCAGGACAGGTGTAAGATGAGGTTCAGGACAATGGTTGGGCAGTGTGGCCTGTAATCCCACCTCCATATACTGGCTTTAGCTCCAGATCTTTTTTTGAGTATGATGGGCCTTCCCTCATGGATGGTGTTCCTCTAGAGCACAACATTGTGGATAATCTCTCTGATGTCTGGTCAGAATACTCCCAGGTGGAGGAGCTGGCTGATAACTTCATCAATGGTATTCCATCTACTCGGTTTGCGTTTGTTCAGGCTGGGGGTGCTTCAGTTTCTTTGTTGCTTTCTGCTGATGCTGAGCTGCTGCGCTGGATTGGTGGCATGCTGAAAAGAATCTATACTAGAGCACTGCTACCTGCTATGAACTCTCATGGAGATTTTCTGCCGCTCAATCCGTTCTCTGTCATTAAGCTGCAACTTAATGAGGTCTGCACTGCAGTTTTGAACTCGGTCCGACCGGAGTCTGATGTGTTTGGGACAATCTTCTCAAACTCCTTTGCTGCTATCTTCATTGACAGAGAATGTTTCGGTGCTAAGGAGGATCTGCCTGTTTTTGATATGCCTCCTGTTGAGGGCTCTGCTGTTGTTGAGCAGGTCTTGCCAGCTTCTTCTCTGTCATATAGCTCTGTCGCTGCACACATTGATTCTCTACTTTCCAGTGAACCTGCCCATGTGGATACAGTTATGCTTCGACGGAGTGCAAGGACTAACAAGTATGATGGGTTTAAGGTGCCCGCGTTGTCTGACAAGAAGTTGGGTACGTCCAAAGTTAAACCTAGGAAAGTTCCTATGGCACACTGCTCTTCCTCTGCCACTTTGCCACATGTCTCTGTCAGCAAAGACAAGGTACATTGTGCAATTCCTCCCCCCACACCAGTTTCTACCATTCAGTCTGTTGGTACTAATTTGTGTGGCATGCGTCCAAATCAGCTAAGCAATCAGAAGCTGCTGTCGCCCATGGTGGCGCAGGAGAAGGACACTGACGTCCTCAATCCAGATGCATAAGGCGTGGAAGGTGCTGTGCTGGAACGTAAGGGGGATCAATTCGGATCAAAAGCTTTTAGCCCTACATAATGCAATTAATAGTAGTAGTAGTTCTGTTATTTGTCTGCAAGAAACAAAATGTGCCTCTTTTGATGTGTCTTTTGTGAGAACCTTCTGTCCTAAAAGATTTGATAAATTTGAAGTGGTGCCCTCCCAAGGGGCCTTTGGTGGTCTGATCATTTTATGGGATAGCCCGATCTTTGTGGGCAGTGTTATCTGTGCTGAATCTTTTGCCTTGGGGGTTAAATTCACTTCCTTGCATACTGCTAAATCCTGGAATATTTTTAATGTGTATGGCCCATGTGATGGAACCACCAGGGTTGCCTTCACCTCCTGGTTGTTTGATCTTGAAATTCCAGACGATGAGGACTGGTTATTATGTGGTGACTTTAACTACATTAGAGCTCCAAATAATCGTAATAAGCCAGGGGGAATGTGAATGATATGCTTACCTTCAATGATTTCATCCAATCGCAAGCATTAGTTGAGTTGCCTATCAAAGGGAGGAGGTTCACGTGGAGCAACATGCAAACTGACCCGCTATTGGAACAACTGGATTGGTTCTTCACTTTGGCTAATTGGACCTCCAATTATCCAAATACAACAGTGGCCCCCCTCCCAAAACCTGTCTCCAATCATGTGCCCTGTGTGATTTCCATCGAAACAACAGTGCCTAAAACCAAAATTTTCCATTTTGAGAATTTCTGGATTTCACACCCGGGTTTCTTTGAGGTGGTTCAATCCACTTGGGACAAAAATTGTTTTGCGCATAACTCGGTTGCTCTGCTGTGTAAAAAATTTAAGCATTTGAGGTATGCTCTGAAGAAGTGGAGTAAAAACATATCTAGGTTGAATCTGTGTATTGATAACTCCAATTGGGCGTTGCTGGAGCTGGATGGAATTGAGGATCTCAGGCCCCTCACAACCCTAGAGAAAAATTTTCGTTCGATTCTAAAAGAACACTTGGTAACTCTCCTGGGATACAAACGGGAATATTGGAAGAAGAGGTACACTGTGCGCTGGTTTCAGTGTGGGGGAGATAACACAAAATTCTTCCATTCAGCTGTGAGCGAACGTTTCTGAAGGAATTCCATTGCCTCTCTCAAACTCTTTGATGGGACTGTTGTCTCGGATCATGTTGGCAAAGCTCAAGAGCTTTATCAGACGTACAAAAGTAGACTAGGGTTGACAGAACCATATGAGATGAAATTTGATCTTGCTAGGATTATTTAGAGGATTGAAGGGCTTGGGGAACTGACAAAACCCTTCACTACCGAGGAGATTGACGGGGTGGTCCAAGAGATGCCGTCCGATCATGCTCCTGGTCCGGATGGATTCAATGGATCTTCTTGAAGTCCTGTTGGCACATTATCAAGAAAGACTTCTACAAGCTGTGTGCGGATTTCCATGAAGGTAGACTGGATCTGCAGAGTCTTAACTCTAGGTTTATCACATTGATCCTGAAAACTTACTCCCCGGAAACGGCAAATGATTACAGGCCTATCACTCTCCTCAACTGTTGTTTGAAGTTGATAACCAAGTTGTTGGCTAATAGATTGCAAGGTTTAATCCTCAAGATCATCCACAGAAACCAATATGGGTTTCTCAAAGGTAGATCAATCCAAGATTGTTTGGCCTGGGCGTTTGAGTACATCCACCAATGCCAAGCCTCTGGACGTGCCTGCTGCCTGCTAAAATTGGACTTTGCCAAGGCGTTTGATACAATTCAACATGAACCTATGATTGAGATAATGAGAAGCATGGGCTTTGACGAGAAATGGATTGGGTGGATTAAATGCATATTCTCGTCGGGCACCTCGTCTGTCCTGCTGAACGGTACCCCAGGAAAGCAATTTCCATGTCAGTGTGGTGTGTGGCAAGGATATCCTCTCTCGCCCCTCATCTTTGTCCTCGCTGCTAATTTGTTGCAGGCAGCGATCAATGAGGCATCTAGGGCTGGGCAGCTACGTATGCCAATTCCATCGCATGATGATAATTACCCGGTTCAATATGCGGATGACACAATTATGGTGTTCCCCGCCTGCCCTACTCAAGCTCTCGTCCTTAAAGGAATTTTGATGGATTATGCAACTTCTGTTGGTCTAAAAATCAACTTCCATAAATCAACCCTAGTCCCAATCAATCTGGGACAGGGGACGGCGTCAGTGTTGGCTGCAATCTTCGGTTGTGTTGTGGGACAAATGCCTTTTACTTACCTGGGTCTGCCTATGGGGACGACTCGTCCTTCGGTGTCTGATCTGATGCCCATGGTTACAGCAGTGCAGAGGAAAATCCCAGCGGTAGCCTCTTTGCTTGATTATGGATCCAAGCTAACCCTCCTAAACTCTGTTGTTACCTCTCTAGCGATCTATGCCATGTGCTCCATTAAGATAAATCCCACGATCATTGAGCACTTGGATAAACTTCATAGATCATGTCTCTGGCTCAAGAAGTCCGATGATGGCACCAGAGGAAATTCTCTTGCTGCGTGGGATTTGGTCTGTAGACCAAAGAAGAAGGGAGGGCTAGGGATCATAAACCTAAAAATTCAGAACCAGGGGCTTCTGCTGAAACAACTACACAAATTCTACAACAAACAAGATGTACCATGGGTTCAGCTTGTCTGGCATTCATATTACGTGGATCGTGTCCCGCATGCGACTGATCCTTGTGGATCATTTTGGTGGAAAGATCTGATGCAACTTTCTGATGTTTGCAGAGGGGTTACCAAAGCTTCTGTGGTGGCAGGAGACACTATTCTGTTCTGGAAGGACGAGTGGAATGATTCATTGCTAGAAGAAGCTTTCTCGAGGGCCTTTTCTTTTGTCAGAGATCAAGATGTGTCAGTTAAAAATCTGTTGTCTTCAACAAGTCCAAGAAATGTGTTCCACTTGCCTCTATCGATAGAAGCCCGGCTGGAAGTCACTAAGTTGCAACTTGCAACGGCTGATGTTGCACCGACTGAAGGCATTGACACTTGGAGTTGTGTCTGGGGTGGGGCTGAATTCAAAGCATCTAAATTTTATGAGCACTGCTTCAGAAACATGCAGGTTGATGAGGCCTTTTGTTGGATCTGGAAATCCAAATGCACAATGCAATGGAAGATATTTGCCTGGTTGCTACTGGCTGACCGCCTAAACACAAGAAATATGTTGAGGAGAAGGCATTACAAGATACAAGATGATGACTACACTTGCTTGTTATGCCAAAACCCACCTGAGGAGGATGTGGAACATCTATTCTTCAACTGCCCCTTCAGCCGGAGATGCTGGGATAGCATAGGGGTCCAATGGCCGATGGTTGGCAGCAGGCTAGAATTGTTGCACGCTAGCAAAATCTCTTGGGGTGGGCCAATGTTTATGGAGGTGTTCACTATGGCGGCCTGGGGGATCTGGAAGGAAAGAAATGACAAGCATTTTTGAGGGGTTCAGCCAACTTTGAGATCCTGGAAGATCAGGTTCAAAAAAGACATTGATGTGTTGGTCCATAGGGCCAAGCCAGAGTCGGCCACGTTTATATTATCTCTAGTTGCTGCTTTGTAAGAGATGTGCTCCCTTGTAATCTCTAACCCCCCCCCCCATTCATATGTAGTTCCTGTATGTAGGCTAACTGGACTGTACTGAGACTGTACTAACCCCCTTAACTATTTAATTTAAATTCAGTGGGATCCTCTCCCACTGTCATCAGTTCTAAAAAAAAAGACAACATGGCGTTAGCGGATTTTTGCGCCAGTTGGCGCAAAGTCGCACCGGTCGGCGGCTGACAAAACGCCTCTGTCACCCAGTTGAGGAACCGAGAAAGAAAGGAAGGGGAAAGACAGTCTTCGCTAGCTTCGCCCCCTGCCGCTTCATATTCAGCTTCTCACGGGCCACACGCATCGCTCTACGTGGGCTGGGCTAAATAACATATGGGCTATCCTAATACCTCCTGATTCAAGATGGCAACAGCACCCCGAAACCCACATCCCCGTGGGTTTTTACCCTATTAGGGGACGGGGATGGGCATCTTTTTATCCCCGTGGGGCTGTTGTTGGGCACATTATACAACCCGACACGTTTCGTGGGTTTACACCCGTTTCAGTAGTCCCCGAACCCGAAACCCGGTAATACCCGTGAAATTACATTTCTTTTGGAGGCTTGGAGATGCGAAAGATACATGATGATTACAATTTTAAAGTGATTTGTGAACTAAGAATTCTATTTTAGACCTTGTGTAATTGCACATCTTGTTGAACCATGTATGGCTTAAATCTGATCATCTTTGTGGCTGAAATCTAATCATCTTTGTTACTGAAATGTGGCATCATGCTGCTCAAATACACTCTATATAGCTGTTGAACCATCTACTATTGTTTTTGTTGAAATTTTCTCAAGTTATGCTGTTGGAATGTGCTTGTTTTGCTGCTGAAATGTTATTCTTTGTCGCCACTATGTTTGTTTAAATATTTTTATTTTTTCGTGGGTTCCCCATGGGTTTCCCAAAACCTGATGGGTTTAGGGGACGGGCGGAAAACTAGCCCAGCGCATGGTGATGGGGACGGGGACGGATTTACAATTTCTCGTGGGAATGGGTTTGGGAAGGCAAAACCCGATGGGTTTCGTCCCTGTTGCCATCTTGACTCATGATCCCTATATCTCCATATATGCACAACAAAGACATGTTTTTTCTTAGGTTTCTTATCTTTTTCCCTCACTTTTGCAGGAACAATATGCATGGCCAGGTTTCTCATCATGATAACCATGTTTTCAAACTTGCTAAAAAATACAACCATGCACTTTACTCCCTCATCATGGTGGCCATATTTTCAAACTGAATATATTCATATTATGCAAAGTTTCCCTTTTCCTAGACTATTATTTAACAACGTAATAAACATTTTTTAAAAATAGCATGATTTAGTTGAAGGTTCTTGCAGCATGAAACTATTTTCATCGACAACATGTCTTCAGCAGGTCTCTGCGCCATTTGGCGCAATGGGTCAACTAGTTCCTTTAATAGAAAAGGGAATATTCCCAATAAAAAGAATATTGGGATTTGGGCTAGGATAAAAATGGCAAGGTCTAGGGATGGATATGAGGGTGACAAGACACTCTGGAAGAAAGAAGAGGTCATCTTTCCAGTTTCCAGACCACATAGACACGGAAAAAGAAAACTCAAGCAAAATACTCAGAAAACCAAAAGAAAAATAAAGGGCCAAAAATCAGGGTGTGACAAACCTTCCCCCCTTAAAGAAATCTCATCCTCGAGATTTTGTTTCTTAGGGAGCAAGTATGAATATACTAACTTAAGGAAACCGTTTCCATCTCGGGTATCCTTTTTCCTTCATTGGTTGTTCCCACTGAATTTCATATGAGTAGACTGCCCGGCTCTGAGGTGGTTTGCTTCACTGTATCCACATCCTGACAGAACTTAACTTACATGTTCATGCTTATACTGGCTCCAATTCTTTTCATATCTGCTGACTTAGCTGAGTGCGATAGATTATCATGACTGAAACATATGTCTGTATCACAAGTCCAAGAGTGATTTTTGGTGGATGGGTCATCCAGTACTAACAACCTTCCATGAAGTTGTGAACAGATTTTGCTGGTGGACACCCAAGCTTTTGCTCCTTGCATTGGGTTTCTCAACTAAATGCAGGTTCTCCGGGTTCAGAATAGTGATATGAATCATAACCGTTCTCCTGAAGGATTCCGACTTCTCGCATGAGCTTTTGAATCATCTTGACTGGCTCCACTGTCTTGAGTATCAAATTCGTACCAAGTAGTTGGCTGTCACCTGTCATGGCCATCATGAAGGGGTACGGCCTGATATGATAGTATCCGCAGACTTGGTGGACGGTGGTGCCGGCAGAAAAATTTTGCTCATTACCAGCTATTCTTTGATGATTCACATAAGTGAGGGCACATGCTTCGAGTCTGTTATTCATCATCCTGATTATCATTATGCCGATATATCCATGGGTATAGTAGGTTGTGTGATGCTTTACCAATGTTACTGAGGTCAAACCGTTGAATTAACCTTTGGTCTGACTTGACAAACTCAGATATTTGATACTAACAAATCTGAGCATATACTGTTGACTGAGTGGGTTGCCTTGATATGAGGGCCTTACCAGAATTGAGTAGACCCCCTTAGGTGAATATTCATGGTGATCAATACTGACTCAGACTGTCCGGGGTATCTGCACCATGTGGGTCATGCAACAATTTTCATACCTGCATTGCTGGTCTTGCTTCTTCATTATTGTTCTCTTTGTCTGGATCCTTTGCTGAAAGAGCTTGGTCATATTGCTTCTTCGTGTGACCATCGATACTGTCGGGTGCAATATTTTGGTGATCATAACTTATCCTTGGGCACGTATCGTGTAATAGAAACTATACTAGGTTCACACGTACTTGCATATAGCTCATGGTTGTCTTTAGGCATACAAGGTGGTGACATGGGTAAATGATATTACCTTGTCGGGTATGAGGAAAATGGCCTTGCTGAGTAGTGACAAAATTTGTTGTCCCATGTTGTCTTTCTCCAAAACTTGTCGGTTCTGGCATCACCTACTGGCTTTCCTACTTTTGCATGACTCGTGATGTTTTTAGATTCTAACCTTGACTTCATCATCGCACCAGTGACTTGCAAGAACTTGGCAGCATGCTCACAATATAAATATATGAGCATCTGATTCCCAAGGCAGACTTGTGTTCTGACTAATTCTTGCTTCTGACCAAACTGTTGCGGATCTGGTTCTTGGGATGCACTACCATATATTGTCAATTCATAGTATAATATCTTGTACCAATGTCATACTGAGGGAGATTGGATGGCTTATGCTGGAAGCCATTGCGAGTATCTCGCTGAGGAAGACTGGGTATCGTGCTTCAGAAGCTTCCCCCCCTTAAAGACTTGTTGGGGAAGGACTCGGTACCTTATGCCGGAATTTTTTGCAGTTGCTTACTAAAGATGGCAGGGTACCTTGCACGGGAATTCATACATGTATCGTGTTGAGGAAGATAGAGGAATCTTGCCTTGGAAGCTTCTCTGCTAGCTTGAGAGGGAAAACTGGGTTGCTTACACCAGAAGCTTCTCATTGTGATATGCGGACCGATTACCACACATATATATACCATCTTAATATTTCTACTGTTAATTATTTGTATGAAACGGGGTTTGCTGGACTATCCTCCTTTCTGAGTATGGAATACATGGCATATTCTCGCTTGCTTCCACGTATAGCATGTTTCAAAATCATCCTCATATAAGAATCAAACCTTGCATATGAACCATACCTTTGACTGATAATATATTGTCGATCTTGCACACAATTTATCTTCTTGCTGATTTGATCATTTCTGCTATGAAGAGTGCACGCTGAGGTAGACTGGATATTCGTACTATTGTGGGGAGTGCACACATACCAATGCAAAGTTGATGTTGATAGTCAATCCAGGATATCATTTGCAATCAGACGAGATATTCCCAATTTTACTACAGTCGGCTGATAACTCTATTATGTCTAGCTGAGCTTCCGAATATTTTAACTCCTTGTTGATTCTTCAGGTCCGGTGTCGGTTGACGAGCAACTTTAATAAGGAGAAAATAATGTAACACCGAAGGCCCAAAGAAAGAAGCAAAAGAAACCACAAAAACAAAAGCACACAAGGCATACAAATAATAATATAATCAAGCAACAACACATACTACTGCTACTCACAAAAATGATATGCATGCATACCTAAGCACACAAATCACGCAGAAACTCTGGTATTATGGTCTAATATGATGTGGCGGTGTGCACAAAAGTGAATCCATGTGTGTGGAAGGGGTTGGTGTAACCAAGGCTACACCAAGCGCTGGCTGAACACCGGTTGCATCTGGACAGATATGGAGGCGAGGACGGACTGGGTGATTATGTGGTGGAACACAAAGGTCACGACCACATCATCATCAAGCATACGAAAGGGAACTATACACGTCCAAATAATGGAATGACATGGTAAAATAGGGGAGGAAAAGCAAGGCTTGATGGCATTGCCCTTTTCTGATAACAAAGATCAGTAAAGGTTGCCAAAGGGACGAGATGGATGGCACTATTCGGGATAGAGACAAATCTAACACCGGAATAATATGGGTGGATGGCGGAAAAATATCAACGCGAAACCTGAGCATAACTCTTGCAAATGGTGTCTGGAACACTTGGTACCATGGCATCACTCCGCTGGGACAGAGGTGACGCCGAACAACGAAGAGCAGGCATGCTAAGAAGGAGGGTGCAGGTAGTGGATTGAAACCGATGCCACCTACACTCATAACATTAACCGTTCGTGACAAGATAATGAGTCTATATGTATGCTATGCAACAAACAAATGCAGCAATCAAGTGCAACAAATCAACCAGACTCTATACTACCGCATTCTAACGCTCGCCCAGGCTAGGGCATCAAAGAAACCGGAACTCCCCGTATTCCAGCCCAGAGATCAAGGAGAAGTCTTCTGGAATACGGCTCTGCTTAGCATAGAACAAATCAAGTCTTTATGATAGTCTAAATGAGTACAAGGGGATTACATCAGCACGCCGACACTACGCCTGCCACGGTTGCTCTATGCAAGCAGCAGAAAAAAATGAAGCACCGGAATAACTCTAGTAGCGAAACAACGACGATGGTGATGAACTCCACTCCATAGGGACTCTGGCTGGAACGGTTATCCTAGCTTGCAAACAAAGGATCCACGGCAAACAAGCAATCAAATCCGGCATGACCTGCAAACTGGCATGACACGCTAGGTCAGTACATTGAACGTACTTGCAAGCTCACAGCAACCAAGAGCAGTCAAGACAAACAATAGCATGGCATTTACAGGTTAACAAGGATTAACATGATATAATCAGAACAACATGGCATGAACAAGGTGAACATGATACAGCTAGAACACTACGAGCATGGCATGAACATATGAACATGATGACACTAGCATGCAACATGACGACACTAGCATGCACCAACTTACTCTGCTCGGGGTTACCTCGTAACCATCCCATACATCACTTACCACTGCGGACATCACATGATCATCTTAGGATCCAATCAAGCTTGGTATTAACCATACCATAGTAATCATTGCATGACCACAAGGAGCTTGATCTTTACCCACGATTCTCGCATAACCCCACAAATATCCACCAATTGGGTATCCACGATACCACTGTGATCCTCTCACGGTCACATAAAAATCAACCAACTTCGGTATCCACGATACCTCCATGATCCTCTCTCGATCACAACCAACCTCTTTCTCATCATTGACCCGAGGTTAGTATTAATCAATAGTGTGACCGACTACGAACTGGGCCCTTATCCGCGGGCGGGGCTATCGATAGGTTTAACACACACTCTGCAGAGGTTAGTACATTGTACCCACACCACAGAACCCATGGCCTTGCGCTCCCATTCGGGTGGACAAACGGTGTTCTGACAAAACCGATCTATTGCCATCACAACCTCCTAGCCACTCCAACAAACTCCCCTTTGGGCTAAGTCCTGGGTGGCCCCGGTGTCAACCCGTGACATCCAATGCCACCGTCATGGACAAACAATAAACGGTCCCAAACGGGGACATGTGCACATAACCAAACTTGGGCTCACAAGGCTTATGTCGTCCTACCTGGCCAGGGTAGCGCCCGCGCATAACCTTCCCTCTTTGGAGGCACCGGCGAGAGGTATGACAATAGACCTAGTTAGGACCCCCCCCCCCCATAAGGCAAGTGTGGCTACACTAGTTAGCTCGATTTGGTGGCACCATGACTTAGCCAATAGTTGTCCAAGTTTTATTATTATTCGGTTAGACTTGAATGCAATAAGCTGAGCCATATTAAAATAACATGATGCAACTATAATGTATGAGCATGATTTCAACATAAGCATGGATTTGCAACATCATCATCAAGCATATCAACAATAAATCATATATCTGAATGAACATGGCATACTGACGGGCATGAATATCACAAGTATAACACTAATCATAGCATAACATGACCACTAGCATCATCATTAAATACCAAGCAAGAACATATCAAGAATACTACCAAGTAAGCATTTAATCAACTAGATGCACAGAAACATGCATATCAATGGTACTCGGTAGCAGATGATGGTCATGCACCGAAGAACATGACCAACACCAACATGTACTACTACTAAGCATGCCATACAAAAGAAATACTAGCAACTAGTACATGATAACCAGGTGCATAAAAACATAGCATGAAAGTGAACACAAATCCATAATCATCACCAAAACAACGATAACCGTACCAAAATAGACAAACATTTATTAAATATTTAAGTTAAGAACCATGGCTACTGCATGGCCATCATGCCAGTGGGTGTTGTGGCTTGCCTGGGGGTGAAGAATGCACCGGGGAGAAGTGTGGAGCGATCGCGGAAGAAATCACCGCAAAGGTTCTCCCTCGGAGGGGGCTGATTCGGGGAAAGGGCATAAAGGTCATTTCTAGTATGTAAAACCATAGTGAAAATGATGTGAACAGAACGGGCTCGACGAGACGAAGATGTGGGCCTTGGAATCACCTGATTCGGAGTCACGGTTAAAAAGATATGGTCGTTCGTTCATTAGCAGAAAAACAAATAAAAGAATATGCTTTTCTGTTGCTAACGGGTGAACGTTCAGAAACTAGAGGTTTCGGCAGGCGGCTGAAAAGGGAGAAAACGCATTCTTAGAAATACGTCTTCGAAGTAGAGGAAACGTAAAGCGCACTAAAGAAGCATAAAGGTACGCTTACTCAAAGGGAAAACATATTCTGAGGAAGCCGTGTCCACTTATCCTAGTCAGCAGTGGTGGGGCCGGCTCCTAGGTGGCTGACTGGTGGGGCCCGCGTTTACCTTCTCCCTCCTCCCGCCTCCTTCTTCTCACTCCCGATGCTGGCAAAACAGAAGCGAGGCAGAGGCGCTGCCGGCGACGGCCCCGTCGACTCCGGCTACCCCTGATGGAGCTGGGACCACCGGTGTGCTTGTCGTGGAGTGTCACGCCGGAGAGGCCCAGCAGGAGCTGCAGGGGAGGGCCATGTCACCGACAGCATCAGAAAAACAGAGGTGGGACACCGGTGATGGTTTCGGCGGCTCAGGCTGTCTCCAGCGGAGCTTGGACCACCGGAGGCTTCGGTAGGAGATGTTGCGCACTCCTTGACCGATTGGAAACGCCGAGGAGGGCTAGAGTAAGAGGTCCTTCGAATGAGGCAGCTGGCGACTACGGCGAACTTGGGAATGGTGCCATGGAGACTCCGACGAGGAAACGAGAGGGTGGGGAGGTTTGCGGTGGTGTAGTGATGTCTGCTAGAACTACTCGGTATTTCCCCAAAGTGGAAGGGATGATGCAGCACAACAACGGTAGGTATTTCCCTCTGTGATGAGACCAAGGTTATCGAACCAGTAGGAGAACCACGCAACACAACGTAAACAGCCCATGCACACAAGTAACAAATACTCGTAACCCGACGTGTTAAAGGGGTTATCAATCCCTTTTGGGTAACGGCGCCAGAAATTGGCACGTAGACGTGATAAAGTTGTAATAGATAGGATAAATGGAGCGCAAATAAAATAAAGTGCAGCAAGTTATTTTTGTATTTTTGGTTTAGTAAAACTGAAAATAAAAGCAAAGAAAATAGATCGCGAAGGCAAATATATTAAAGAAGAGACCTAGGGGTCGTAGGTTTCACTAGTGGCTTCTCTCGAGAAAAATAGCAAACGGTGGGAAAACAATTACTGTTGGGCAATTGATAGAATTTCAAATAATTATGATGATATCCAGGCAATGATCATTATATAGGCATCACGTCCAAGATCAGTAGATTGACTCCTGCCTGCATCTACTACTATTACTCCACACATCGACCGATATCCAACATGCAACTAGTGTATTAATTTCATGGAAAAACAGAGTAATGCAATAAGAACGATGATATGATGTAGACAAGATCTATTTATGTAGAAATAGACCCCATCTTGTTATCCTTGATAGAAACGATACATACATGTCGTTTCCCCTTCTGCCACTGGGATCAAGCACCGTAAGATCGAACCCATCACAAAGCACCTCTTCCCATTACAAGATAAATAGATCAAGTTGGCCAAACAAAACCCAAATATCGGAGAAGAAATATGAGGCTATAATCAATCATGCATATAAGATATCAAAGAAGACTCAAATAACTTTCATGGATAAAAACATAGATCTGATCATAAACTCAAAGTTCATCAGATCCCAACAAACACATCGCAAAAAGACTTACATCATATGGATCTCCAAGAGACCATTGTATTGAGAATCAAGATAGAGAGAGAGGAAGCCATCTAGCTACTAACTACGAACCTGTAGGTCTACAATGAACTATTCACGCATCATCAGAGAGGCACCAATGGACATGATGAACCCATCCGTGATGGTGTCTAGATTGGATCTGGTGTTTCTGGAACTTGCGGTGGCTAGAATTGATTTTCGTCGACTCCCCTAGGGTTTCTAGAATATTGAGATATTTATAGAGCAAAGAGGCGGTGCAAAAGGCCACCGAGGTGGGCACAACCCACATGGGCGCGCCTAGGCCCCCAGGTGCACCCTGGTGGGTTGTGCTCCCCTTGGAGCACCCCTCAGGTACTTTCTTGGCCCATACTGTGTCTTCTCGTCCAGAAAAAATCCACAAAAAAATTTGCTGCGTTTGGACTCCGTTTGGTATTGATTTCCTGCGATATAAAAAACAAGCAAAAAACAACAACTAGCACTAGGCACTATGTCGATAGGTTAGTACCCAAAAATGATATAAAGTGATTATAAAATGATTGTAAAACATCCAAGAATGATAATATAACAGTATGGAACAATCAAAAATTATAGATACGTAGGAGATGTATCAGCATCCCCAAGGTTAATTCCTAGTCGTCCTCGAGTAGGTAAATGATAAAAACAGAATTTTTGATGTGGAATGCTGCCTAACATGTTCATCACATAATCTTTTCTTTGTAGCATGGACATTTAGACTTCTATATGGTTCGAAGCAATAGTCTAGTATTGACATGAAGATTTTAATACTCAAGCATATCAACAAGCAACAATGTCTTTCAAAATATCAACACTAAAGCAAGTTATCCCTAGCCCATTATGCTCAATCATTGATCCATTCATGAAACACACTCAAATATTAGCTACACCCAATGCTCAAATATGATCATAGTGCCCCTTAGTTGGTGCTTTATAAGAGAAGATGGAGACTCAAATTCAAAAATAAAAATTGCATAACGTAAAAGAAAGGCCCTTCGCAGAGGGAAGTAGGGATTTGTAGAGGTGCTAGAGCTCAAAGCGAAAATTGAGAGATAAAAACATTTTGGGAGGCATACTTTTCCCACCAACAAAAAGGACTTCGAGTTCCTACTTTCCATGCTAGATATATCATAGGCAGTTCCCAAATAGAAAATAAAGTTTATTCTTTTTTCAACCATACTTTCACTTTCCATGGCTAACCGTATCCACGAATGCCCTCCATACCAACATTTTTCAAGGAATTTATTATTTGACAACATAAAGTAAATTCATTTTTCATTTCGGGACTGGGCATCCCTAATACCTTTGCCGTACTCTCATGCAATGACAAGTGAATACACACTCATTGTGAGAATAACACATCTAGCATGGAAAACATCGGCCAGCCCTCACCGCCTCGCGAGCGGTACGAGCACACAAAGAAGAATTTATTTTGAAAATTAGAGATGGCACATGAAAATTTGCTTAGAACAGCACGGAAATACTGCATATAGGTAGGTATAGTGGACTCGTATGGCAAAACTGGTTTAAAGGGTTTTGGATGCACAAGTAGTGATCATACTTAGTGCAAAAAATGAAGGCTAGCAAAAAGATTGAGAAGCGTCCAACAAAGAAACAAAAAATCTCGTGCCCGAGCATTAAGCATAAGTAACACCAAATAATGCACCACAAGTAGGATGTAGTTTCATTGCATAACTATTGACTTTCATGCTTGCATAGGGAATCACAAACCTTAACACCAATATTCTTACTAAAGCATAATTACTCATCAACATGACTCACATATCACATCGTCATATCTCAAAACCATTACTAAAGAACCAAGTTTATTTGTCCAATGATCTTCATGAAAGTTTTTATTATATCCTCCTTGGATATCTATCACTTTGGGACTATTTTCATATGTTGCTTTTAATAAGCTCAAACAAATATAAGTGAAGAACATGAGCATAATATTTCTTTCTCTCAAAATAATCTAAGTGAAGCAAGAGAGAATTTCTTAAAAAAATTAATAACTCCCAAATAAATCTAAGTGAAGCGTGAGAGCATTTTTCAAAAATAAGAAAGCACATCATGCTCAAAAAGATATAAGGGAAGCAGTAGAGCAATTCCAAGGCTCTAAAATTTTAAGTGAGGCATAGGAGCAAGCATAGCATAATTTTTGGCTCTCTCAAAAAGGTGTGTCCAGCAAGGATTCAAGACTTAAGACAGAAAGCAAAACACGCAAAGACTCATATCACATAAGACGCTCCAAGCAAAACTCATAATATGTGACGAATAAAAATATAGCTCCAAGTAAAATACCGATGGTTGTTAGAAGAAAGAGGGAATGCCACTCGGGGGCATCCCCAAGCTTACTTGCTACTTCTTGAATATTATCTTGGGGTGCCTCGGGCATCCCCCAAGCTTAGCCTTTTGCTAATCCTTATTCCTTCATCCATCGTAAGATCACCCAAAACTTGAAAACTTCAATCACACAAAACTCAACAAAACCTTTGTGAGATCCGTTAGTATAAGAAAGCAAACCACTACTATACGTACTGTTGCAAACCCATTCATATTTTATTTTTGCATTATATCTAGGTATTCCAACTTTTCTATGGCAAAAACTCTTCAAAGGAAACCATAGAATCATCAAAACAAGCACATAACGGAAAGAAAACAGAATCTACCAAAAACAGGACAGTCTATAGCAATCTGACTACTTCCAATACTTCCGTAACTCCAAGAATTCTGAAAAATTAGGACGACTTGAGCATTAATCTTCTGCAAGAATAATCAACTCAAAAGCACTCTTCTGATAAAAATGAAAAAATAATTTCTTGAGCGCAAAAGTTTCTGTTTTTCAGCAAGATCAAATCAACTCTCACCCAAATCATCCCAAAGGCCTTGCTTGGCACAAACACTAATTTAAACCAGAAAAACACATCTAATCAGAGGAATAATTGAAAACAGCAAGAAAAGCAAAAAGCAAAAAGATACAGGTTGGATTGCCTCCCAATGAGCGCTATCATTTTACGCCCCTAGCTAGGCATAACGCGTAGGATTTAAGTTTTGTCATCTTTAGCTCTAGATCCCTACGATGCCCTCATGATTGATTCATATGGTGGCCTAATTCTTGTTCTAGGGAAGTGTTCCATGCCCTTTCTTAGTGGAAATTGAAATTTAATATTGCCTTCTTTCATATCAATCACGGCACCATTAGTACGTAAAAATGGTATAGCAAGTATAATTGGACAAGACAGATTCCAATCAATATCAAGAACAATAAAATCTATGGGCACATAATTCCTATTTGCAAGAATAAGAACATCATTAATTCTTTCCATAGGCTTTTTAATAGTAGAATCCGCCAAGTGCAAATTTAAAGAGCATTCTTCAATATCGGTAAGACCAAGCACATCACATAAAGATTTCGAAATTGTAGAAACACTAGCACCCAATCACATAAAGCAAAACACTCATAATTTTTGATCTTGACTTTGATGGTAGGTTCCCATTCATCATGTAATTTTCTAGGAATTGAAACTTATAATTCCAACTTTTCTTCAAAAGCTTTCATCATATCATCAACAATATGTTTAGTAAAAGCTTTATTTTGTTCATAAGCATGGGGTGAATTTATCATGGATTGCAACAAAGAAATACAATCAACCAAGGAGCAACTATCATAATTAAAGTCTTTGTAATCCAAAATAGTGGGCACATCACTAGTTAAAGTCTTGACCTCTTCAAACCCACTTTTATAAGTATTTTCAACAAGATTTTCACCCTCCGAATTATCAAGACGCCTTCTAGCTAAAGTTGACTCTTCTCGAGTCCCTTTTTCATCAATCTTAATTTTACTAAACAAAGAATCAATAGAAGAAACACCAATCATTTTAAGATCTTCATCACTTTTATCTTCTAACGTGATTGGTTTGGCGGCCATTTGATTTACTAAAGTAGCTTGTGCATCGGATATTCTTCCTAACAAACTTTCGTCAAAAGAATACTTAGATTGGAGATTGCAAACTTCTCTACTAATATCATCAAGTTGTTTTGTTATAGCCTCTATCACAACAGATGTTCTTTAAGTTCTTTAGTAAAATATTTATTATACTCAAATTGTGTAGTCATATATTCCTTAGTACTTTTCTCAATTCCAAGCAAAATATTTGGGTAAGGAACATCATAATATTTTCTTTGAGGCATCATGACTACGCAAACAAGAGCGCACTCAAAAACCGATCTAACGAGAAAATGGCGAACGAAAGGGCGAATAAAACGGGAATTTTTTGTGAAGTGGGGGAGAGGAAAACGAGAGGCAAATGGCAAATAATGTAAATTGCAAGGAGATGAGATTTTGGATTAGGAACCTGATTGATGTTGATGATCCTCCCCGGCAAAGGCGCCAGAAATTCCTTTTGATGTCTGCTAGAATTACGTCGGTATTTCCGCAAAGAGGAAGGGATGATGCAGCACAGCAACGGTAGGTATTTCCCTTAGTGATGAGACCAAGGTTATCGAACCAGTAGGAGAACCATGTAACACAACGTAAACAACCCCTACACACAAATAACAAATACTCGCAACCCGACGTGTTAAAGGGGTTGTCAATCCCATTTGGGTAACAACGCCAGAAATTGGCACGGAGATGTGATAAAGTTGTAATAGATAGGATAAATGGAGTGCAAATAAAACAAAGTGCAGAAATGTATTTTTTTATTTTTGGTTTAGTAAAACTGAAAATAAAAGCAAAGGAAAATAGATCGCGAAGGCAAGTATATTAAAAAAGAGACCCGGGGGCCGTAGGTTTCACTAGTGGCTTCTCTCGAGAAAAATAGCAAATGGTGGGAAAACAATTACTGTTGGGAAATTGACGGAACTTTAAATAATCATGACGATATCCAGGCAATGATCATTATATAGGCATCACGTCCAACATTAGTAGACCGACTCCTGCCTGCATCTACTACTATTACTCCACACATCGACCGTTATCCAGCATGCATCTAGTGTATTAAGTTCATGGGAAAATGGAGTAATGCAATAAGAACGATGACATGATGTAGACAATATCTATTTATGTAGAAATAGACCCCATCTTGTTATCCGTAATAGCAATGATACATACATGTCATTTCCCCTTCTGTCACTGGGATCAAGCACCGTAAGATCAAACCCATCACAAAGCACCTCTTCCCATTGCAAGATAAATAGATCAAGTTGGCCAAAAAAACAAATATCGGAGAAGAAATATGAGGCTATAATCAATCATGCATATAAGAGATCAAAGAAGACTCAAATAACTTTCATGGATAAAAACATAGATCTGATCATAAACTCAAAGTTCATCGGATCCCAACAAACACACCGCAAAAACACTTACATCATATGGATCTACAAGAGACCATTGTATTGAGAATCAAGAGAAAGAGGAAGCCATCTAGCTACTAACTACGGACTCGTAGGTCTGCAATGAACTACTCACGCACCATCGAAGAGACACCAATGGACATGATGAACCCCTCCGTGCTGGTGTCTAGATTGGATCTGGTGTTTCTAGTACTTGTGGCGGTTGGAATTGATTTTTGTCGACTCCCCTAGGGTTTCTGGAATATTGGGGTATTTATAGAGCAAAGAAGCGGTGCGGGAGGCCATCGAGGTGGGCACAACCCACTTGGGTGCGCCTGGGCGTGCCCTGGTGGGTAGTGCTCCCCTCGGAGCACCCCTCAGGTACTTTATTGGCCCATATGTTGTCTTCTGGTCCAGAAAAAATCCACAAAAAGTTTGGACTCCATTTGGTATTGATTTCCTTCGATGTAAAAAACAAGCAGAAAACAGCAACTGGCACTGGGCACTATGTCAATAGGTTAGTACCAAAGAATGATTGTAAAACATCCAAGAATGATAATATAACAGCATGGAACAATAAAAAATTATAGATATGTTGGAGACGTATCATGTAGGGAGGCCTCTAGTGATGAAAGAGTGGAGGGAGGGGCGCCGGCTTGCCGAAATTTAGGCATGGCCGAACAGCGACCGTGGCGGCAACGGAGGGGAACGGGAGCACCTCGAGCTCAGAGGAGTGGTTGGGGGAGGTCTAGAGGAGTGGGTTGAGGCTGATGAGATGCTCGTGAGGGCTCGGGGATGCCCATTATATAGGCAGGGCGAGGATGCCGCGCCGGTCACCACCGCACGAGCTCAACCAAGGCTATGGCAAGGGGTAGGACTCACGGGAGGGTGCGGAAACGCGATGACGCGGTGATGCAGCGATCACGGAGCAAAGCAAGACAAGGGGCACGGGGAGGAAACAGACAGAGGAGGAAGACGACAGCCGGCAATAGTTTGCCCGTGGGCGCGCGGCGACGAGCGCCATCGAGCAAGCTGCCGGAGGAGGAGAGAGGTCCAGGGAGAAGGGTACGACGAGGCAGAGCTGCTGGACATGCTCGTGCTCGCTGAGACGCTGAGCAGAGGAGGGGCCCGAAGCAAACGATGCTCTAGACACGCTCATAGCATGCCAAAATGGTGGTCACCACCCAGACTAGCTAGAAGAAGACGCAATGGGCTGGCAAGTGTCTAGGGTGAATGCCCTCCAGGGTAGGTTACAACTGAGTTTAAATCTCGATTAAAAACGATGTGTTTAGATGGGAAATGCCCTCTGAAGTTTGTTGTTGCAAAATATTGCATGAAACTGTGATCGGCAGGGAGGTGATAAAGGACAGAGCTGATGTCTGGGAGGTTTAGGATAGTAAGGACTATAATCTTGCTAATTTTGAGGTGATTTGGACAAGTGTTTAGCATAGTTGCTTTGCAACTGCCAAATCTGGTCCAGAATCAAGATCATGAAGGGGCACTCACATAGTGTACCCACTTGAGCTGAAAGTGAACATGGCAGGATGATTTGGGCTTAAGAGTGTGCCATAAAAATTTCGTGCCATTTGGCCAAGCCAAAATGGTACTTCCTTCATACAGCACCTCCTTGGACAGAAACTTGGGAAAAATCCTGAGGTAAAATTGCTAGATTAAATGAGGCCAAATTTGGTGGAGAGAGTTGATATGGATAGGAGAAGGCTTAGGAAAATTTTCAGCCGCAATGGAGTAAGATAAAATATACTTGCTTCACAAACTGAAAATTTGGATAAAAACATAGAATTGATCCTGGGCTTGCATAGATCAATAGAATGATATGAAACTTGGAGGAGGGTTATGATGTGAGAACATAAAGTAGTGTGCAAAATTTCAAATCATTTAGATACTCCTAGCTAGTACTTCCGTCACAAAGGCTTCCCTCAGACAGGAACTTTGAAATATCACTGAGAAAGATTCACTAGGCAAATGAAGTTAAAATTTGGCACAGGGCAATGATATGGATAGGAAAAGGTGTCCAAAAAGTTTGGGTTCAATCAAGCAAAGATATATAGCACTTGCTTCACCAAGTGTCATTTAGGGCACAATATGAAAGGAATATTTGGGAATTAATTTTGAACATGGCAAGGAAAAGTTTTGCCATATTTGATGAATATATGACCCAAACAATTTATGAGGATTATTTGGGAATTTTAGGAGTGATGTAAATATAGGTTACTTCACAACCTAGGGCAGACAGGGTTATTCCTTTAATAGAAAAGGGAATATTCCCAATAAAAAGAATATTGGCATTTGGGCTGGGATGAAAATGGCAAGGTCTAGGGACGGATATGAGGGTGACAAGCCACTCTGGACAGAAAGAGACCACATAGCCACAGAAAAAGAAAACTCAAGAAAAATACTCATAAAACCAAAAGAAAAAGAAAGGGCCAAAAATTAGGGTGTGACAACCCTAAACTTGCAACCGGCATCGTAGTTTTGTGTAGTTCTCCCAGTTGCAAGTTAATCCTTGACTCCCAACTAGGACGTTGTTTGTTTTCATACGGGTTGCAAGTCCACCTCGACTTGCAACTTGGGCCATGCTTTTGTTGTTGTCCCGGTTGCAAGTCCAACCTCTGACTCATAACTGGGCCATTTATTTTCATCCCGTGTAACATCCCAATTTTTAATTTGGATGTTATACATAGATCATCACATGCATATCATATTTTATTTGCATTTGGTTGTGATCCTAGAAATCTTAAGCAACTCAAGGACCCAAGGAGAGAGTTGGAGGTTTCACAAAATTTTCATATTTCAATTTATTTAAAATTTGAAAAGAGGATCAATTTGATTTTAATAATTTCTTTCCAATTATTTCAATTCAACAAAAATAAATGAGAGAAGATAAAATGACTTCTTCAACAGAAGAAAAATATTGGAGAAGAAATTTTGAAATCAATTTATTATTTTATTTGTATTTTATTTGCTATTTTATATGAATTAGAGAAAAACATGCATTTTTTTAAAATTGCATTTAGTCCAGAAAAATGTTCATTATCTCCCAAATATTAGGTAGGGACGGTGAAAATTGTTTTCGGAATTTTTAGTTTTTTTAATATTTTATTAGGATTTTCTTCTGCGCGGAAATTGTTTAAAAGAAACTCTTCCTCGGGCAGCCCAGCATAGCCGGCCCACGGCCCAGCACCGCACGCCGCCTCCGCCGCCAGCTCGGAGTCCTGAGTGGACCCGATGCCACACCGCCGCCAGACTCCGCTGGAGTCCGACCTCTCCCCGCCTCTGATCGACCCCCTCCCAAGTCGGTACCCCCGACCCCTTTAAAAGC
>NC_041383.1:561916860-561927377 GCF_002162155.2 Triticum dicoccoides | reverse complement strand
CTCTCCACCACGTCGCCACTGCCGCACTGCAGCCGCGCTGCCGTCGCCCACTGCCGTCGCCAGTGTCGCCGCAACCGACCCCACCCCGCCCCGTCGCCACGCCCGACGCCGCTGCCGGAGTTCGCCGCCGCCACCTTCAAAAAACCGCAAAGACCGGTATGAAAACCCTCCCGACCGTTCGGTTTTCTCGGTTTTTTAGATCGGTTTTTCGTTTTTATTTCATTTAGTTAGTGAACGTTCACCTGTTAGTTCATAATAACGAACGAATTCGTTCGTTTAGTTCTATTAGCGAACGTTCGTTCTATAGATTTTTCTTTTTAGTTTTATTTTCGGCCAGGGACCTATCCGCGAATAATTTTCTCATGATTTAGCCCCTCATCTTAAAACTAGCATAACTTTTAGCTCGCTTATCAAAATTAGGTGAAACCAATGCCTAAATCTTTGTAACGATCTCTTCGTTCCAGTAAACCAACTTGAACATGATTTTGTCAAATTAAAATTTAAGTTTAGTTCAGATTACTATTCGATCTTGTTTTGTTTGTATCCCGAATTTTGTAACTCCGTTTGAATTGATTCTTTTTGCAAATCGTAGCTAATCACATGTACCTACTGTTAAGATCTAATCCACATAAAAATAATGATGTTAGGTTTTTTTTGTTTAGTTTAGTCGTTCACTTGTTTCGAGTTTTACTTGGATATTTTCTTAATTTCTCTCTTTTTCGTTTGAGATGCTGTTGTTTGTCTACGCTAGATTACCCAGAGTGCGAAGCTTGTTACTACGAATCCCTAGAGTTTGCAGATCGCCAGCAAGGCAAGTTACACTTTGAGCATACTCTTCTATACCCAGTTTTTACTATGCATTAGTTATGCCCCTCAAATATTTGCATGAGAGGATTGGGAACATGTGGTTTGGTTGTAGTACTTGGGGTAGGAACCTAATACCTTTTGATCACCCCGGGAATATACATTATGCACTATTATTGCTTAGCCATGCTGGTAGACGGGGATTGGATCGTGATTCACATGGAAGTTATGAGAGTTATTAATCTTGGATAACATTAAGGTGGCAACTTTAATACACATCTGGGTCGATTGGTTGGGGCACCTGGAGAATCCAATGTTTGTCCATTTAGGAAATCCCGGAATACCCGTGTGATTTTTCCTCAGTTCGCCACCCAGGCTCAAAGGGATCATATGATATTTAATGCCCAGAAACTTCCATGTGCAGCCACAAGCCATTATGGAATCTGGCATAGTTGAGTAAGTTGTATGAGCTCTCGAAGAGGTGGACTAGCAGATGTATGGGAAAGTAGGTGTATCGGTCTGCCCGGAGTAGAGAGTTAATGGTTCATAAAGACTCTGTATCGATCTTCCAATCATGGATGTGGTCGAGTCTTGTGGGGAAAAGGGTGCAACCTCTGCAGAGTGTATAAACTAATCATAGTTAGCCGTGTCCCCGGTTGTGGACATCTTGAGTATCTGGAATTGGATATTATTCTTGATCTCATCACTCATAAATTAATTGAATTGGGTTTAATGATGACACTTGTTTTATTTGGGATTTGAGTCGGAGGAACCTTCTCAAATATTGGTACAACTTGGGAGTAGTTTAAATAAAACATTTATTCCTTTGTTGTAGGGAAAAACTAGCTTTATGCAAAATCATAAACTTAGAGCCTCCACTAGCCAAATATTGCATGTAGATATAGTTCTTGCATTCATTGTTGTACAGTGTAACTCTGCCAGCATATTCAATGTGCTGACCTACACGGCTACAACGTCTCATGTTGCAGACTACTCAGACGATGAATAAGGTGCGATTGGTCGTTGTCGTGCACTCAGCTATGCCGTTGGAGTTGATGGACTCATTTACCTTCGAAGCTTCCGCAGTTATTTAGTTTAGATGGCCTTCGGCCATGATATTTTTGTGTAATCATACTCTTTATGAGGACTCGATGTAATAAGTGTGTGATTGAACTCTGTTATAATTCCTCGAGTATTGTGTGTGTCAGCATTACCAATCCAGGGATGACACTTAAGCACAGAGACTTCGGTCCATTGGGATCGCAATCGCTACATCTCGGTTGCAACTCCACCCTTGACTCACAATGGACATCATAGTTTTGTATAGTTGTCCCAGTTGCAAATCCACTCATGACTCGCAACTAGGCATGTTGTTTGTATGATCCCAGTTGCAAATCCACCCTTTACTTGCAACTCGGCTCATAGTTTTGTAGTTGTGTCAGTTGCAAGTCCATCATCGATTCGCAACTGGGCCTATAGTTTTGTTGTTGTCCCTGTTACAAGTCCATCCTGTGACTCGCAACTGGGTCGTTTGTTTTGCTAGTTGCAAGTGCACCCTCGACTTGCAGGTGGCATCGTAGTTTTGTGTAGTTGTCCCAGTTGCAAGTCCATCCTCGACTCGCAACTAGGACATAGTTTGTTCTCATCCCGTTTGCAAGTTCACCCTTGACTCGTAACTTGGGTCTTTTGTTGTTGTCCCAGTTGCAAGTCCAACCTCTGACTCACAACTGGTCCATTTATTTCAATCCCAGTTGCAAGTTCACTTCGACTCACAACGGACATCATAGTTTCGTGTACTTGTTCCAGTTGTAAGTCCAACCTCGAGTCGCAACTGAGCCCGTAGTACTTTTCCTCCTGTTGCAAGTCCACTCTCGACTTCCAACAGTGACTATAGTTTACTTGTTAAAATTCTTTTTGTTTTTTCTTTATTTCCTTTCCTTTTTCTTTTTCATAATTCCTAAATCCTTTTCGAATTATGAATATTTTGGAAATTTGTGAACATATTCTTTTGAATTTGCGAACATTTTTTGAATCTGGGAACAAATTTTGAATATCGTGAATATTTTTCTACTCCATGAACATTTTTTAATGCACAATCAATTGTTCATTATGAATTTAAAATAATTTAGTGCATATTATAAAAATGTTCACCACCATATATTAAAAAAAAAGTTCATCGTATCTCACAAGAGGTTAAGTGTGTACTAAAAAATGTCCAGTGCATATTAAAGAAATGATCATTGTGTATAATTAAAAAAGTTCATCATATACAAAAAAGCTCATTGTATATTAAAAATGTTCAATTTATACTAAAAAAGTTAGTGCATATTTAGAAAATGGTCATCATATGTTAAAGGATTGTTCACCGTATACATTTTTGATTCGTTAAAAAAATCTAATTTGAAAATATTTATGTAAATTCATGAATAATATTTTTGTGAAAAACGCAAAATATGATAAGAAAAAAAAACTAATAGTTGTTAGCCTATTAGAAGCTAGCGATCAGAGACATACTTGTAAAAGTATGCTATCAAACGCATAAGCTAGCTAATTTTTTTAAAATAATACATTTTTTTATTAATTTGCAGAAATAATACACCGTTTTGATATTTTGCACAAATAATACGGCATCGTCTTCCTGGAGGACGACTGGACCTAATCGTCTTCCTGGTGGACGATTAGTGTCCAACCGTCCACCAGGAAGCCGACTGGGCAGTCGTCCACAAGGTTTGGCACCAGTCGTCTTGCAGGAAGATGATAAGATGTAGTCGTCCACCAGGTAGATGATAAGTTGCAGTCGTCCACGAGGAAGATTATTAGGACTAATCGTCCAGCAGGAAGATAATTAGTTCAGTCGTCCACCAGGTAGGTGATTAGTTCCAAACATGGCTTTCCATGCCTTTCCCTCGAACCCTGTTGTTCCTGCCAACCCTTATGTTCCCGCCACCCCTTCTGTTCCCGCCATCGTCTCTCCCACCAACCCTTATGTTCCCGCCACCCCTTCTGTTCCCGCCATCGTCTCTCCCACCAACCCTTATGTTCCCGCCAACTTCTTTCCCACCACCCCTTCTGTTCCCGCCATCTTCTTTCCTGCCACCCCTTCTGTTCCCGCCATCTTCTTTCCCGCCATACTTCTCCTCTCTACTTATAAAAAACCCTCCCATACAGAAAGGGTTGGTAAGCAGTGCATTGTAGTCTCGTCAAGATGTCCCATCCTCATTATCCTTTCGATCGTAGTTTCCACCCGAGTATGTCGAAATCTCTTGTGAGGTTAGCCAGCAATTTTGAGATAGACAATAGGATAATTCAATGGGACGAACTTATCAGTAGTGACACCATGCTGAATGAGTTGGCTCACGCATTAAGAAGGTGCGGGTGGCCTGCAAGGACCTTTGAGGAGATACGGAAAGAACTCCTTAGGTTGCAAGTTAGGTGGAAGAAGCAACAGCATAAGAGTGCAAGTTTCCTAAGGACTGATCGAGAGCATACTTATTTATGGACCGAGGAAAGCAAATACGAAGACGATATCTTCATGCCGAGCATCAAGGCCAAGACACCGGCATCGTTGTCGGTGTCAAAACCGGCGGATCTCGGGTAGGGGTCCCAATCTGTGCGTCTTAGGCTGATGGTAACAGGAAGCAAGGAACACAATGTTTACCCAGGTTCGGGCCCTCTCGATGGAGGTAAAACCCTACTTCCTGCTTGATTAATACTGAAGATATGAGTAGTACAAGAGTAGATCTACCACGAGATCGTAGAGGCTAAACCCTAAGAGCTAGCCTATGATGGTATGATTGTAATCGTGATCGGCCTTCTAAGGACCATCCTCTCCGGTTTATATAGACATCGGAGAGGGCTAGGGTTTACACGGAGTCGGTTACAAGGAAGGAAATATAATATCCGGATTGCCAAGATTGTCTTCCACGCAAAGGAGAGTCCCATCCGGACACGGGCCGAAGTCTTGAGTCTTGTATCTTCACACTTCGATAGTCCGGACAATGTATATAGTCCGGCTGTTCGGATACCCCCTAATCCAGGACTCCCTCAGTAGCCCCTGAACCAGGCTTCAATGACGATGAGTCTAGCGCGCAGTCTTGTCTTCGGCATTGCAAGGCGGGTTCCTTCTCCGAATACTCCAAGGTTATTTATCGAACACGTAGACAGTGTCCGAATCTGCAAAATGATCTTCACATACCACCGTAGAGAGAACGATACTTCAGCTGACAACCTTTTAGACAACATGATATGCCATTACAGCCAGGTTATTATTCGAACCGTTTTTCCACAACCAGCCGCAGCGCGTATTGTGAGGCGGTTTTCTTGACACGTCTTGTCAAAGTAGAGATCATGTCCCCTTATCACGGGATCTCATCAATACGGGTATGGGTAATCCCCCCGTTCCATCAATCGTGGCGCTTGGGAAGTAAGCGATTCTCAACAGGCTAGTGGGGAGGCGCACCGCTTTCGTCGCCTCTATAAAGGGATAAGAGTTCCTCATTCTTACCCACGCCTTCTTCCTCCTCTGCCCACTCTTGCCTCCCCGAGCTCCAGCGCCCTAGTCCAAGTCTTCTCCGCACAGCTAAACATGTCCGGAGCAGGAGGCAAATGGGTGGCTTCCACCGTGAAGGAGAAGAACATCGCAAGTCTTCGGGCGGCCGGATACTTGGCCGCAGACATAGCGCACCGGCTACCAGACGACGGACAGGTCATTCCAACTCCAGGACCCCACGAGAGGGTCGTGTTTCTAGCCCACTTCGTCCGTGGACTGGGGTTTCCACTCCACCCCTTCGTCTGCGGGCTCATGTTCTACTACGAGCTGGATTTCCATGATCTAGCCCCGAACTTCATCCTCAATATCTCGGTGTTCATCGTCGTATGCGAGGCTTTCCTCCGCATCAAGCCTCATTTCGGCTTGTGGCTGCAAACCTTCTGCGTGAAGCCGAAGATCGTAAGCGGCCAGCAAGCGGAGTGCGGAGGAGCCATGGTGGGCAAAATGCCTAACGTCACCTGGTTGACGGCTCCTTTGCGGAAACCGTGAAGGGGTGGCAATTGGGGTGGTTCTACATCACCGAGTCGTGCGACGCCAACTGGGTGGCGGCCCCCGAGTTCCGATCTGGAACCCTTATGCGGCTCACCTCCTGGGAACAGAAGGGCCTGCTATGGGGCGAATCTACAGAGCTGACCGGACTCACCACCTGCATCAAGGGCATGAAGGACAAGAACATCAAGCTTGTCAACGTGATCCAGGTCATGCTCGTTCGCCGGTTCTGTCGTGCCAAAGGCGGGCATTCAATCTGTGGGAGTTCGTCCTGGCCGAACACCAGATGCTTCAGAGGCTCTACGACATGAAGCACAAAAACGCATGGAAGGCGTTGTTCAAGGCCTCTGAAGTACCTCCTCCCATATCTGAGGACCGTGGGCTCCACGCTGCACGGCGTCCTATTCAGGTGAGTTCTCAAGCCACCACCGGATTCGGTTTTTCCCAATACATTCCTGGGGGAGCCTTAAGTAATTGTATATATTTGTGCAGGATTATGTGGAGACAGCAGAGCGGATTGACTGTCCGGCTCCGCTGCCAGAAAGCCCAGCTAATGATCTTCTGACGAAGATGTTGGTCCCGGTGCCCTATAAAGGGCCGGAGAAGAAGGCCGATAGAAGGCCCCAGGGACCCGAAAGGGTCTCCGGCATAAGGTTCCGCAAGCCTCGTCCGAAGACGACGAGGCGCACTCCTCCCCCGAAGGGGAAGAAGAAGAAGAAGAGGAGGAGGCCGCCCCATCCGGAGAGGACAAGGGGCCTGAGAGGGCGGACCAGGGGACCAGGAGAGGCCCCCGGCGCAAGGCTGTCATACCCTTGTCGTCCGATGACGATGAGGTTGATTCCTTCCATGGAAGCGGGGGAAAACAAGAAGAAACTCCACCTCCCCGTACTGGGGGGGAGAGAAAGAGGAAGGCCGCCCCGGTGGGGGAAACTGGGACGTCCAAGAAGGGGAAAGTGTCCCTTCCGGACTACTCCGCCACCGCCACCGATAGCGAGGAAGGGTGGCTGCCCAGGAAGAAGCCTTCAGTGCGATCGTAAGTATCCGCACTCCATCGTAATTTTGCCTCACAATTTTGTTATAACGCCGAACTTGTATGCAGTCCAGCTAGGGCCCATCCCACGGTATCGTCTTCGGACGGTTCCTTGAGTGAGTCAGTAATGAACTCACTCCCGACAGCCAGTTCTCCTTGGCATGCGGATGACACGAAGATGTTGTCCCAAAGGCTCCCAGAGATGGTGGAGGTGGCCCTGGAGGCGCCTCAAGGCGGCATTCCAGACGTTGGACTCGCGGGGTTCAAGATCCCCGCGGATCGTGTTGATAAGATCCACGGCAAGCCGGGCTCTTAGCCGAACACTATTCCGGAGCCTTCAGTGGTTCCAGACTCAGGCGGGTAGCCCCTCGTTAGGGAGGGAGGGCCGTCTGTATCGAGGACTTCCGTTGCGCCCGAGGCACCGGATTGTCTGCTGGAAGCGCTTCGCGGCGCTTCCCTAGATGAAGAGCACCGTACTCTTATGAGTGCGGTGATTCAGAAGGTTTCGTCCGCCAAGAGCGGACTAACCGAAGCCTGCACCAGCCTCCTGACAGGTTTTGAGGTAAGTAAAAATGTGTGGAATTACCACCCGATAGGAAGTAGCCCCTGATACTCTGTTTGGTGTTCGGAAGGAAAAACCAAACGGAGGGTCAATTATATTCTGCAGGAGCCTAACATTAAGTTTGGATGTGAATAAACAGGCTGTGCTGTTGGCCGCTGCTGGCCGTACGGCCGAAATCGCCGGCCTGAAGCAGGACTTGGAGCGGGCACAGGGAGAGCTCGGCCTCACAAGGAGGCAGCTCGAGGAGAACAAAGGTGAATAATTCCCCTCTCTCATATAGTAAAGTACAAATAAAATTAATTATTCTGACGACGAGGCGTTGTGATTTGGTTACAGAGGCCACCACCAAAGCAGCGTCTCTTAAGAAAGAGCTGTCCGAGGCTGAACACAAGGCGGCCTTGGACCGTGAGGAGCGCCAAAAGCAGGAGACCCGAAGTAGGCTAAGTACAAGAAGAGCTCCAGGAGCTCAGCAAAAAGTTCGAGTCTGTGGAGCATGAGCTTAAAGCAAAAGAGGCCGCGCTTGCGAAGGCCCTTACCAGTATAAGAGACGCCAAGGCCGAAGCCGAGAGGGCACAGCGGGAAATCCAGGAGGCCAAAAAGATAGTGGCGGGTAAGAAATTCTTTATGCAAAGCAAACATGTGGAGGAGGCGTTTCTTTTACTTACACGAGTCCGGAGCTCTCCAGGGGCATTCGCAGACCTGCCACGCAGGGTCTCAGACGCCGTGGAGTTCTACCGTGCACAGGAGGGGAGCTCAACGGAGAAGCTGTTCTGGTCCCAGTATGCTGGGGCCGAACATCCAACATCTCTGAGTGACCAACTGAAGCAGTTGGTCGAACTCCACAGGGTGGCCGAAGTGGCTATGAAGGATTTCATAGTCCGGATGTGGCCTGGTGAGCCCCTGCCCACCAGCTACTTCGGCCTGATCAAGCGGATGGTGAATGTCTGTCCGTGCCTGGAAGACATCAAGCGATCCGTCTGCATTGAGGGTGCCCGCCGGGCCCTTGCCCATGCAAAGGTACATTGGGGCAAGCTGGATGCGGAGAAGCTGGTGAAGTACGGGCCGCCGGAGGGCAAGCCGCATCGCATTCCCGAGAAGTATTATGATGGCGTTTTGAAGGGTTCTCGTCTCGTGGCCGAAGAATGTACCAAGGACATAATTTTTGAATGAATTCACTTCTGTCAAGTTTGTAATTTAAATACGAAGTTACTTGCGCTAAGTAGCGCTTTTGTTATTTAAAATATTACCTTCTCTGTGGTTGTTTATCAAATTCTGAAAGTAGGCCAGTCATCGGCTTCCGCCCCCATGTAACTAGTATTGGGGTGTTCGTGGATAACCCGGACACTCTTTATCCAAGTGTTTGGTCCCTTAAGGAGGTTCCAGCACAGCGAACAAGGCAATCGGACTATGCGGCTTTATAACCTTCACTTAGCCATAGAAGTCTATGATTTTAAATTTGGCGAAGCCCCTAGAATCCGGAAGGCCGAATTGGGGCGCTACACATGCCTATATCGGACGAATCCGATTTATCGCCTAAAGCGGAAAAAATCTTTAAGGATTTTAAGACCTCTCGAATAGCGACCAGCTCTCGCCACATCATGCCGGTCAGTTTTCGGCTTTCTCTACTGAGGTGCTCGTCCGGCAGAACCAGGGCACAATGGCAGTAGTTCTCCCTGCGCTACCTTAGCCGATATAACGGAACGCAAGGCACCAAAACAAGGGAGCCGGGCTATCCCAACTATAGACCCAAGACATGATTCGGAGCTGATGCATATAATGCTATAAGTTCGGGGTGCCGCACTGTTGAAAGTGTTCGGACTTGTCGTGCCATATTATGGGGCGCCATAAGAAGCCCCTGGCAAACTCTACGTACCAAAGTGTGCAGATGCAATATTAAATAGACATTTGTAAAAAATTCTCAAAGAAAAATAATAAGCTGACGTTGTATATGATCTCCCATTGATGAATAATACGTTTAGTCGTATGTTTACAATGAATGCATTAAGCGGAGATAAAGAGGATAATTTGACATATCATATCCAGAGGCAGGCTACGTACAGATAGATAAAGCAGGTATAACGATCGCAAATAGATTCCACTTGGGTATTTCCTTCTGTGCGCACAGCCTGTTGCCTCCTTGGTTCTTTTCTCCTATGTAAGTCCGACAATCCGGCTCTTCTGGGGAAGCTGCACTAAAGCAATGTCCTTAAAGGTAGATGGAAAGGTTACGAAGCAATACCATACTACTGACTGAGCCACTGCTACGCCTCCGCCTGTTCCCATGGTATTTTGAGTGCGTAATTGTGTACGCGTGGCACGAATGTTGCTTTGATGGGATTTGAGCGGAGGCCGGACTGCTAGTCGTGCTCTTGGCGTGCCTGCTGATCCTGTTGCGGGGTGTTCCGCCCTCACTTGACGGAGCTTGAGGTTGTCGTCGCCGGATTGGTGGTTTGCCGGAGGAGGCCGCATTGTACTTCTGCCGCAAGGGCTGCAGTGTGTTCTTCTGTACGGAGAGAGCGGTCTATATTTCCGTTGACTGTTATGACCCCGCGTGGGCCTAGCATCTTGAGCTTGAGGTATGCATAGTGTGGTACCGAATTGAATCTAGCGAAAGCGGTTCGTCCGAGCAGTGCGTGATAACCACTGCGGAAAGGGACGATATCAAAGATTAGATCTTCGCTTTGGAAGTTATCTGGAGATCCGAAGACCACTTCCAATGTTATAGAGCCCGTACAACGGGCCTCTACTCCAGGAATTACACCTTTAAAGGTGGTTTTGCTGGGCTTAATCCTTGAAGGATCGATGTCCATTTTTCGCACTGTGTCTTGGTGAAGCAGGTTCAGGCTGCTACCGCCGTCCATAAGGACTCGCGTAAGGTGGAATTCATCGATGATTGGGTCTAAGACCAATGCGGCCGAGCCGCCATGACGGATGCTAGTAGGATGATCCTTACGATCAAAGGTGATTGGACAAGCTGACCATGGGTTGAATTTGGGGACGATTGGCTCCATCGCATAGACATCCCGTAGTGCTCACTTCCGTTCCCGCTTGGGGATGCGGGTGGCATAGATCATGTTGATCGT
>NC_041383.1:561887746-561916680 GCF_002162155.2 Triticum dicoccoides | reverse complement strand
CCATGTTCAGATGCCGTGGCTCCTTGTCATCATTGCTATGCAGCCCCTTGTCCTTGTTTTCGGTGTTTATCTTGCCCGCCCGTTTAAATACCCAGCAGTCTCTATTGGCGTGGTTGGCTGGCTTGTCCGGGCTGCCATGAATTTGGCACGAGCGCTCCAGTATACGGTCTAGACTGGACGGTCCCTGATTATTTCTCTTGAATGGCTTCTTTCGCTGATCGGATTTCGATCCGCTGAATCCGGCATTGACCGCCGTGTCTTCGGTGCTGTCGCCGTTGTTCCGTCGCTTGTGTTTGTTGTGCTATAGCTTGCCGTTATTGTCACGGACATATGACGTGCCAGAATGTGGCGTAGTGCTGCTGCGAGCCAACCAACTATCCTCGCCAGTGCAAAAGCGGGTCATTAGTGTCGTGAGAGCTGCCATAGACTTGGGTTTCTCCTGGCTGAGGTGTCTGGCGAGCCACTCGTCACAGATATTATGCTTGAAGGCCGCCAGGGCTTTGGCGTCCTGACAGTCAACTATTTGGTTTTTTTTAGTTAGGAACCGGGTCCAGAATTTCCTGGCTGATTCTCCAGGTTGTTGAGTAATGTGGCTCAAGTCATCGGCATCCGAAGGTCGCACATAAGTGCCTTGGAAGTTGTCAAGAAATGCGTCTTCCAGGTTTTCCCAACTGTCAATGGAACTTGCGGGCAGGCTGTTAAGCCAATGCCTAGCGGGTCCTTTGAGCTTGAGGGGAAGATACTTGATGGCATGTAGATCGTCTCCACGGGCCATGTGAATGTGGAGAAGGAAATCTTCGATCCATACTGCAGGGTCTGTTGTGCCATCGTATGATTCGATGTTTACTGGTTTGAAACCTTCTGGGAATTCATGATCCATTACTTCATTGGTGAAGCAGAGGGGGTGTGCGGCACCTCTGTGCCGGGCTATGCCGCGACGCAGTCCAGCTGCGTCTGACTGGATATATTCGGCCCGGTCGGATTTGCTAGTGTATCCGGTATGACGGTCATCGTCATGTGTTGCGGCGCGCCCCCGTGATCCGTAGATCGATCTTGGTTGTCCTACGGTGTTATCCAGTTTGTCGTGCGGGTCCTGAGTATTGCCCTGGGCCGTAGTAAGCTGGCGCGGGGGTGCGGGCTGGTATTCGGGCTGATATGCCGTTTTATCCCGGCCTCGAGGCGGCCGGTCAGCCGTGTGGCGTTCGAGTCCATATTCCTCGGATGCCAGGACTTCTGTCCATCTATCTGTGAGCAGGTCTTGATCAGCTTGGAGCTGCAGCTGCTTCTTCTTCAGGCTTCTCACAGTGGTAATAAGCCGGCGCTTGAAGCGCTCCTGCTCCGCGGGGTCCTCGGGCACACCGAACTCGTCATCGCTGAGGCTAATCTCATCTTCGGAGGGGGGCATGTAGTTGTCCTCCTCCGGGTACCCGTCAGTCGCCTGTTCATCTAGGCTATCATGCCCGTCTTCCTATTCTGCCTGCTCAAAGGCGAGCTGTTCAGGGTTGTATTCATCGTCGGCACTGTCCGGATTGTTTTTGCCTCCGGTGCCGGTATTATCTTGGTAGGGCTTGGAGCGGCGCGGGCGACGCCCATGCTTTGCTTTCTTCTTGGAGGGGTTATCCTCCGTTGCCTCATCGCCATTGGTTTCTTTCAGAGTGTCCACCATGTATATATCGTATGAAGCGGTGGCTGTCCACCGCCCTGTGAGCAGTGGCTCCTGTACGTCTCCGGCATTGTCGTCCATGCCGTCAATGTCTTCGGAGTTGAAGTCCAGCACGTCGGTTAAATCATCGATCATGGCAATCAAGTGGGTGGTGGGTGGGCAGCAAATTCCTTCGTCGCCTGCTTCCCACTCAAGCCAGACATAGTTCGGCCCAGAGTCTCCTGATAGAGAGAGAGACTTTAATGAGTTCAGCATGTCACCAAAGGGCGAGTGTTGAAAGACATCCGCAGCGGTAAACTCCATCACCGGAGCCCAACCTGGCTCGGCTGGCTCGAGGGTGCGTGGACCGAAACCAATGACCGGATACGAGTCCGGGGGTCCGGGGTTACAGGTCTCCACAGAGGTGAGACCTGTGTTCGGCTCCAACGCTGATGAGGATGCGGCCTGTGGAGCGGGGTCTACCCCTCCATCCTTCGGCAACGCAACTTCTTCCGGATTTAGATCCGGGGCTATTGCAGGGATGACGTTCCGAGCATTGTCCGATAGCAGGTCTAGGCCGTGCCCGTCGTGACTGTCTGGCGCTCCCAACACAGGGCCGAATCCGTCGAAGATCAAGTCTCCGCAAATATCCGCCGTGTAGTTCAAGTTTCCAAACCTGATCTGGTGGCCAGGGGCGTAGCTGTCGATCTGCTCCAGATGGCCAAGCGAATTGGCCCGCAGTGCGAAGCCGCCGAACCCAAAGATTTGTCTAGGGAGAAAAGTCTCACCATGGACTGTGTTGTTGACGATTGAAGACGCCATCAAGCCTTGAAGCGACGACACAGAGGAACTCTCAATGAAAGCACCAATGTCGGTGTCAAAACCGGCGGATCTCGGGTAGGGGGTCCCGATCTGTGCGTCTTAGGCTGATGGTAACAGGAAGCAAGGGACACAATGTTTACCCAGGTTCGGGCCCTCTCGATGGAGGTAAAACCCTACTTCCTGCTTGATTAATATTGAAGATATGAGTAGTACAAGAGTAGATCTACCACGAGATCGTAGAGGCTAAACCCTAAGAGCTAGCCTATGATGGTATGATTGTAATTGTGATCGGCCTTCTAAGGACCATCCTCTCCGGTTTATATAGACACCGGAGAGGGCTAGGGTTTACATGGAATCGGTTACAAGGAAGGAAATATAATATCCGAATCACCAAGCTTGTCTTCCACGCAAAGGAGAGTCCCATCCGGACATGGGCCAAAGTCTTGAGTCTTGTATCTTCATGCTTCGATAGTTCGGACAATGTATATAGTCTGGCTGTCCGGATACCCCCTAATCCAGGACTCCCTCAATCGTTGAAGGGCAAGAGTGACTCATCGTAGAAGGGCAAGAGTGACTCATCGTCGAAGGGCAAGAGTGACTCATCGTCAAAGGGCAAGAGTGACTCATTGTGGAAGGGCAAGAGTGCCTCATCGTCGTAGGGCAAGAGTGCCTCATCATCAAAGGGCAAGAGTGCTGCATCGACGGAGGATGACGATGATGTCTTCATGTAGTTTGTATGTTGTATTATCTAAGCTAAGTCGTACCGTTTAATTTCGATATACTTGTATCTTAATTATCCCTGAGAGTGTTGTATTATCTAAGTTAAGTTGTACTTTAATTTCGATGTACTTGTATCTTAATTATCTCTAAGAGTGCTGCATCAACGGAGAAATATGTCCCTCGCATACATAGGTAGAAATATGTGTCTCACATACATAGGTATAATATGTCTCTCGCATACATAGATAGATATGTCTGTTGCATACATAGGTAGCATATGTCCCTCGCGTACATAGATAGATATAGTGGTAGACAAGCATCAGCCATGTCGTCTGGCACGTCGTGGAGGTGGTGTAGGCGGCGGCGGCCACAGATACCTGTGGGGTGGCCGAACATTACGGGGAGGAAGGTCAGACCATGCCTGGTCATGTTGTGTTTCCTGTGTGGGAGGTGGTGCAGGAGTCGTATATATGTCCATCCACTCATTGTGCTACGACAAGAAATCTTGTCTGTTATGCCCACCTTCATGGTCACTATCCCACCCGGATCCGGACATAGACGCGTCATGTCCATACGCCTGATATCCGTAGGACCCTGTTGGATGGACGAACATAAGTAATGATGAAATACATAGGCCCATTTGATATTCACAAGAATAAATATGAAGAAACATACCTGCAGGCGGAGGTCGTGGCCGAAACACGTAGGCAGACGTGGGATCCGGCTGGTGCTGCCACGCCGAACTACCGGCCTGGTCAGGAGGGGGTGGCCTGGTCGTCCACTGCCCTGCTAGACGTGGACGCAGATCATGTCGGTGATGCGTGGGTTCGAGCTGACCAGTCGAGTGACGCGGCGGCTGCTGGTGCGTGGAGTGGCGGGGGGATGTTGGTGAAGTACGTCCGAAGTGCGTGTGCACGTAATAGCCCGATACATAGATTGTACTTTCTCGTCAATGCGCGACATCCAAGACTGGACCTGAGCCCGAGGAAGCATTAGAGGTGCAGACGACAGTGAACGCTGAAAGCTGGACACCTCCTCGCCAACTCCGCGAGTCAACTCAGCCTGAAATTGTGAGGACGATTATTACGTGCGCACGACAAAGTATGTATGGACTATTTGCATTATATGAAGAGAATATATCTTACCGCTTGCTGCCTACAGCCCGAAGTATCATAGCTCGGTTACATATCCGTTGTATTAGGGGCAGGTATCTCATCTAGGTGTTTGTGATGAACGATGCATAACCATGTTCCGGTCATGTACCGCTGCAGATAGAGATTGAATTCGTCCATATCAAAGTTGTCATTCTCGTGCCACAGATGTGTGCTCGCGGTCTCCCATTGTGTAACGTACGGCTGAACCCTGTCTAGCCACTCAGTAGCAGTCCTATTAATCCCCTTCTTTCTGATCCTAAAATTTTGGTGTTCGTTGAACAATTAACTAATAGCTTAACTATGGATAATATTGAAGGATAGTGCAATATTGAATAATTGGACAGTACCTGTGGATGTTTCTGTGCAGCGGGGCCTCCATAGGGGGAGGAGCCTCCAATTGTAGAAGACCGAATTGCCTCATAACCCTCTATTGGGCCATCTCCTCGATGAAGACATCGAAGAAGATCTTCAATTTCATCATCCAATAATCGGCATCTCTTGTGCACAGCATGGACAAACCGTCGGGGTATCTTGCATCTATGGCTTCTTGCGTGTATGGCTGCCAGATCACCCCAGTGTACGCATCAAACTGCTCGTTTAATGCCGTGTAGGCTCGTATGGTATGATCAGCAGCAAAGCGTCTCTGCGGAAAACAAAAGTTAGATTGAACCCTAGTGTACAAAAAGAACAAAACTTAGATGGAGACATACCCTACGACGTGTCCAACTCAGACCGAAGGTAGGCATGTCTCTGTGAACATCACCTTGCCGAGAAGCCACAGTATATATGCCTCCAGACTGCGAGTGATCTGTGTCGCATTCAACGGGACCCTTGGATACCCCGGGAAATTTTGGATCTGTTTTGAGCAAAAAGAGTATTAGTACATAGCGAAGGTATGTTCTGTAAGAATAGTTGCAAGAAAAATGAAACTTAAGCGGCATGGGAACTAACCTAGAAATGTAGAAACCATTCGTACTTAGGTCCGTGATTATCCGATGTCAGCGCCGGAGCTCGGTCATAAATACCCGTGAAACAATGTGCAATACCAAGCTGCCAATCAGCTGGTGCCTCCAACGGTCCTATGGCATGACCTGCCAACGGTAGTCCCAATAAAAGGGACACATCCTGGAGAGTAGGAGCCATCTCTCCCCAGCGGAAGTGAAATGTGTGGGGCTCAGATCTCCACCGGTCCACTAAGCATGCGAGCAAAGAGGCGTCGATGGCGAGGCGTTTGGAGGTCGCCGTGGACTCAACCAGACGCGCGAAAGGTAAAAGGCCAGCCCATTTCAACCTGCATGTGAGGACAAATCAATAGGTGTGTCTCATCCATAGATTCTTGAAGGAAATAAGTAAAGCACGTACCGCTGAACCCATCCCTCGTGTATTTTCCAATCTTCCTTTTGAGTGCGAGTGACCAGCGCATCAAGCTTGTGCTCAGAACCTATCGCAGCATGATGCTTTCTATCAATGTCCGCACTAAGCAACCCCATTCCCGCCATTCCTGCATATACAAATTTCAAACATAGCATCACTCTTAGTACAAATTTCAAACATAGTGCCAGACTTAATACAAATTTCAAACGTAGTGCAAGACTTAATAAAAATTTCAAACATAGTGCCAGACTTAATACAAATTTCAAACGTAGTGCCAGACTTAATACAAATTTCAAACATAGTGCCAGACTTAATACAAATTTCAAACGTAGTGCTAGACTTAATACAAATTTCAAACATAGTGTCAAACTTAATACAAATTTCAAACATAGTGCCTAGCTTCTGCCTCGACCTCTTCCTCCTCTTCCTCCTCTTGCTCTTGCTCCTCGTCCCCGGTTCCCTCGTCCACGCCCAGTGATGAAAGTGGGACAATTAGTGTCCCTATGGCCAAATTCATTGCATAAAATACATTGCATAGTGGCACCTCCCACTTCAGATTCATCCATATCATTCCGGATGTGCCGGCATTGTCGCCTACCTCTACTTATACGCATATTCTATGGGTCTGGAATGTGCCGCCTTTCATCAGGATTAACGGTGTTGAAGTTACCCATTGAGCGAAATCCCAGCAACTCACCTGTCCAGGTATTGAGGATGGACTCTTTTAGAAAATGTGGAGACACGAACGATATTGCGTCCATTCCAAGCTCCCCGCAAGCAGCAAGTACATGGGAGCATGGTAGGTGCAACAACTTTGGTTTGTTGCATGTGCACTCACACGTTGGCCATACTTCATTTCCAATTTTGACCTCATGTGTCCTCAACTCATTTGCACAACCGAATTTGTTGTTAGCTAAGCGAACCTCAAACCTTCTTTCTTGATTACCAATGGAGACTATAGTGTGTGACCTAGCTTTTTGCATCTTTTCTTCCATGTACTTCATAATTCTTTCACAGTAATGTGTGCTTGGGTTGTTCAAGATATGTTGCTCTGCTTTTTGAGGTCTATCTCTGAAATACTTCACGGTTCCATAGAAAATACCCTCAATGATGGCTGGGCAATGCCCTCTCTAAGGACAAAGTTGTATGTTTCTGCGAGATTAGTAGTCATGACACCATACCTTGCTCCATGTGTGTCATGCAACAAAGACCACCTCTCCAGAGGCTCATGCTCTATCCACTGCTCGAAGGTTTTAATGGACCTCCCGAGCCTTCTCCTAGTACTAGGTGGGTCAAATCCTGGCAAGTCACAAAGCCCAACAGGCTCCTCCTCCACAGCCGTTGTTTCAGTTGCTAACTGTGCTGCTACTACTTCCACATGTGCTCTGACAGCTGCATCTCTTGCAGCTTTCCCGTCACTAACGTGTTTCTGCATGCACACATTAAGTCTGTCACGTATCAAATTGTACTTCCATAGCTGGTTCTGCTTACAGAGTTTTTTGAACAAATTCATGAGGTTCTTATTTCTGAACTGTGAGAAGAAATTAGCCCCCAGATGGCGCATGCACCAACGGCTCTGCAAGTCCTGCCATGGAGTTTGTTCCTCGGGACAAGGGTTTGTTAGTGTCTTCATCGCACTGAGTATACCTGCATGCCTGTCATGAAGGATGCAGACATTGGGCTTATCCTTCACAACTACTACTTTCAATTGCCTGAAGAACCATGTCCAACTTTCAATGTTCTCACTCTCCACAAATGCAAAAGCGAGTGGTACTACTTGATTTTGTCCGTCTTGACCAATGGCTATCAGGATCTGACCCTTGTACTTGCCAGTGAGAAAAGTGCCATCTACACATATGACCGGTCAGCAATGCCTGAAGGCTTCGATGCATACACTGAAAGAGAAGAACAATCGATGCAGCACCCTCACAGTTGGGAACTATGGCATGAAGAGGTCTTGGATGTCGACATAGGTGCCAGGATTGCGGGCCTGCAGCGTTTGGAGGAGCCACACAACAGAGTCATATGCATCGAAAAAAGAACCAAATCTGGTCTCAAGCGCCCTATGCTTAGCCCTCCAAGCCTTGCCATATGAAATTATGTATTTGAACCTGACGAATACTTTTGTCTGGATAGCCTTCACTTCCATCGCTTTGCACTCCACTATCTCGCTGTAAAGCAACCGAGCAATAAGCGTCGACGAAAGGTTGGCATGATCTTGAGGGATGCAGGGAATAAGACATGTGTGATGAACTAGGTCACTGATCACCCAACTTGTGCCATACTTAGGGAGATAGCCATGCACCCTGGCGGGGCAATCTTCGTTCTTGCATACCATTGTCAAGTATTTCTGACTTGACACCTGAGCTAGGAAAACCCTTTGTGTGGACATTGCCTTGAATGATTGCGTCCTTGAGAGCGTTCTTGTTGGGATACATAGCACCCGTCGCTATGTTATTCTGGTGATATTGCCAGGCAGAATCATGTCCATCATTCACGATCATTGCTGATGAGAAGTCATGATTCCATGATGTAGGATTCGGCACATCCTCTGGGTTCTCCTCTTCATCGGACTCGTCGGAATCATCGGCATGACCAATGTCAACATTAGTATTCTCATCTTCCATCTGGTTCTGCATGTGCCCATCTACCTCGTCACCGTCCACCTCCCCACTGTAATAATCGTCGGCATTTCCTCCGTGTACCTGACTACTCTTTCCTTGTTTGTAACCATCATCTCCAACATTTGGCATTGAGTGTTGCATCACATCACTGCTTTGCCCAGGATTGTAAGCACCCTCGCCTTCAGGTGAAATTATCTCCTTCACAACGGGAAGCACTAAGGCACAAGGATTGCATCCCCTGGTTTCGCAACCTTGTAACCACCGCACCCACTGAGAGTCCCGCATTGGCCTCAAATAGAATAAAACGTTTGTACTTGACCGGGTCCACAATGCATGAACACCCACGGTGTGCGTTTCAGAATTCAGCCCTAAACATGATGTCACCCATTCTTTTAACTGACTAAGAGACCAGGTTTGAGGTGCGGTCAGTGGCACATCTATATTCTCAAATTCACTCAGATCAAACCCAATCTCATTTGTTTGGACAGTACCAGGACCATAGAAAAATATGAACGTCACTACATCAGACATCTCGGCTCACCTATAAAATTATTTAACATGGACAGACAACTGTTAAACATCATGACAAACTAAACATATTCACAGTCCTAATTGACACACCTAAAATTATTACGTAATATTAATGGATCAACTAAAATTATTCACACACCTAAAAATATTTAAGTACTAACTATTTTGCGGATAATACCGGAACAACTTCAAAAATTGATACAACAACATGTTTGACATCTATATATAGTACATATAGTAACGCACCAACTGACATCCTTTTTTTTGCGGGAAAACTGACATCCACATCCACATATAATACGCCATATTATTCGAGCAACTAAATATATTCATACAACTAAATATTAGACATCTAAAAAAATATCGGTACTGCCGGAGCAAATACCAATATTCGGACACCTACTACAAAATATTAGTGGACCAAATAACATCTACAATATTCGCACATCTACCGGAGAAAATGTCTATAAAATTATACCCTTGAAGCGTGCGAAGCAACGCCGACCAACGGCGGCCTTCAATCACCGGAGTCGGAGCTTCACGTCCACCACACTGCCGCAGCTTCACCAGTTCATCTCCACCTCCACAAAATTGCTCACCACCATCTCCACAAAAATACTCACCACGACCATCACGAGCTACCCCATCAGTAGATCGAGGTCTCCCTTGCCTCCCCCAACTATCTACAATGTATCTACGGTGGCAAATCGGGAAGAAAATGGCTCACTTTAAAGTATAAACGGGTTACTTTTCAACTGGAAGAGAGAAGTAAGAAGAACAGAAAGAAGAACACAGAACAGGAGGGGATAAGGTCACGCGAGGGAAGGAGCCGAGCGAGCGAGGCCTGGGACCCTGTCGTCCTCCTTCTGGATGATCATCCTGCGGCTGGACGATTGGGCCCTGTCGTCTGGGCCTCAGCCACCGACGGCCGTGCACAGACGAGTGGAAGCGCTGCGACGTGGCCGGGCTAATCGTCGACCGCCACGTGGAGTACGGGCCACCTGTCGTCCTCCTATAGGCCGACTGGCCTCAGTCGTCCAGCAGTAGGACGATAGGGTTCAATCGTCCTCCAGCTGGACGAGGCTGTATTATTTTTGAAAAATAAAATTTTGATGTATTATTTTTAAAATTTAATAAAAAATGTATTATTTAAAAAAATTAGCCATAAGCTACATCCAGCACGGCATCGCGTACGTTCATCCCCGATTCAGCAACGCCGCACCATTGCACATGCATTGTGCAGAGCTAGCGATCAGATATACGTTAAGGCCGGTCACGCGGGCGGACGTGCTGGACGAGCTGGGTTTTTTGGGGGCTTTGACAAATTAAATCAAACAAACAAGACAAACAACAACAAAAAAATAAGATGACGCCGACATCTCACATCTATATGTACTTTTCCGTCTTAAAATTTTTGTCTTAGATTTGTCTAAATACAGATGTATCGAGTCATTTTTTAGTATCAGATACATTCGTATCTAGACGAATCTAAGACAAGAATTTCGAAACGCAGGGAGTAATATAGACGGATCCTTTTAAAAATCATGTCTATCCTGTTACTAAACGCTAATAGAGGGCAGGTGCTTTCCTTTTAAATTGAAAATAAAAACTGGCAACGAGATTTTTTCCGCAAAAAAGACGAGATTTACCCAGCGTCCAGCCGTGTTTCGCTTCAGATTCCGTTCCGATCCATGATTCGGCCGGCCCGCTCGAACTCCACGTCTAGTTCACCCGTTGGGGCGGTCGGCCTCGGGGACCTGAACCGCGCGCTTCGCGTTGACATAAACGATCTTGCGTGCACCCTTGGAGGATCGACCGATCCATCGCGCGGAACGGTAGCGTGCGGCACACAAACATGTACTGGCCCGCCCTTAAACCCTCGCCGGCCAAGAAGAAGCCTCCGGCGGAGGCCATGGCGGCCTCCTCCGCCGGCTTCCGCGACCTGGAGGAGACCGACGACGGCTGGATCGTCCTGCCCCCGGCGCCGCCCAAATCGGGCAAGCCTCCCAGGCCCCCGCCGCGCGCCACGGCGACGGACGCCGTCAACGCCTCCCCCGACGAAGCGTTCGACCCGACCCCGGACGTCATCGTCGGCCGGTACCTGCCCCTGCGCCGCGCGCTGCGGTGCGACGGCCTGCCCCGGCAGATCCACGACGCCGACGTCTACGGCGCGCACCCCGGCTTCCTCGCCGCCGTGTACCCGCCGGCGAACGGCCGGTCCGAGTGGTTCTTCTTCGTGTGCCGGGCGCAATGCCAGGGCGGGCGGCGCAGGGCCGGGCCCGGCGCGTACCGCCTCGGCAGCGAGGCCAGGCTGCTCGGTGGCGCCGCCTACTGCCACGCCTTCCGCTACTACGAGGACGAGGCCGAGGTCGGCTCGGCCTCGACCAAGGAGACCGAGTGGCGCATGGACGAGTACGGAGACTGCCGTTCTGCCGCCGCCGCCTTCGACATGGTGGTCTGCAAGCTCTACCCGGCGCGTGGCGGGCTCGTCCATACGATGCTCGGCGTCCACCAGCCCGCCTCGCCTTCGCACCGTCCGGACATGAATAAGCCGCAGGTGCTCGTCCAGCTCTACCTCGACAGCCTCAGCCTGGGGGACCCGCGGCGGTGCAGAATGCATGCCACGGCCGACGTCTTCGCCGCACACCCGGCGGTGCTCACGGTGGCGTTCCCGGCGGCCAATGACCGGTGCGAGTGGTTCTTCGCCGTGCACCAGCGCCGGCGCGAGCTCGAGGAGAACGACGAGGACAAAGCGCGCCCGCGGAGGGCAGGGCCAGGGGCGTACGTGCTGGTGCGCGAAGGCCGCGTCGTGAACGGCAATGGCGGGGACATAGGATACCGCCGCGTGCTCTTGTACCGGGAAGACGACGCGACGGTGAGGCGGGTGTCGCGGACGGAGTGGTGGATGGAGGAGTACGGGTTCAGAAAGGACTTCCCGCACGGCGAGCTGCCTTCAGCGAAGGCACCAATGGACGAAGACGAGGAGCTGGTGGTGTACAAGCTGTACCTGAAAATGCTTGGTCACCGGCAGTAGAACGCTTCCTTCACCAGAATTTCCGATCTGCGGATTCTGTCATGCACGAATTAAGACTGAAGCTGAATTCTGCCCTAAGCGTCCATGGTTCCCTTCCAGCAGGGAAACAATAAAGAGTGACATGTATATATATGCAAAAGAACGACAGTCATTTGGGGTTTGATGATATCGCCGAGATAATTTGATTTATTTCCAACGAGTTTTACACAAAGGTTTAGCATTTACTGCAGACATACTAGACAGCAACAAGCCCTGAACTTGCCAAACATATCCAACTTCGTTATTTCATGACACGGGAACGATGCAACACATGTAACACACTAACATGTCGATCACGACAACTCGCAAACAGAGCTAAGCAGTGACGGTGGTCTTCGAAGAAGAACCCGAGATCGCTCCAGCCTCCGTCAGCAGAGCAACCAGCTTCCCTCCCTTGTTCAGTGCAATAGTATCTGCCACAGAAGACATTGACATGTGAGTAACTATCAGAAAGTAATCCAATTGCAAGAAAGCAAGCTTGCACAATGGAATTTGCTGCTTGTTCATAGAACCATAATTATAATCATCAGTTTAACAAGGTTGTAGGGAGCAAATCAGCTCACCGTCACAGCCACCGACGTGTTTTCCATTGATGAAGACATTGGGAACAGTCCTCTGCCCAGTCCATTCAGCAAGAGCTGACTGAATCTCAGTTCCATCGCCTTCATAAAAGATAACATGGATTAGTTCAATGAGAGTTTCTCCCAAGACCTGTGCCGATCATCCCAATGCAGAGCCAATAGATGATGCAATTAGAACTTAGAACATGCTTGATGTTTTATCATGAGCGTAGATGAGTAGTAGCGCAGTACGACTGGGAGCACAGTCTAAAGAAACATGTTTTGCTCATAGCATGTAAAACACTAAAGAGTAACAAATCTGAGGCTCTGATGATAGCACGTAGATTGCATAGTGATTCATAGTTGGGTCCTTGCGACCTCAATTACTTCTTCTTTGTTGCCAGAAAACTCAATTGCTTCTTTATTGTCTAACCAATCATCAAAGGTCCTAAGAGATTTGAGATCACAGCCACATCATTACTTAGTGAGCTTACTGCTTACTTACAAAATCATTGTTCTACAAATGGTGCTGGCATATTAAATTCTTCTCCAGGCCACAGCTTGTATGAAGCTCTTAAACCCAATAAGTATAGTATTTCAACAAAACAGCACACAGCGAAATCCAAATGCAGGGAAATAACCTGCATTAAGCTCTTAAACCCAGCGTGTACACTGTTTCAACGGAGCAGTGCACAGGAACATCCGAATGCAGGACAGTTAAGGTTATTATTCATATATCTAAATTGTTGGGAGCTCATGGCCGTGAAACTTAAGTGCATACAGCCTACTCAAGTGAATTGAGTGAAATTTATAAATAACCAAGAGACGGGACAATTCTACTTACTTTCAGTGTCCAACTCAATGGCCTTGAAACTTGCTCCCAGCTGCGTGAACAACTTCTTCACTTGTACGCAGAAAGGGCAGTAAGACTTGCTGCAGATAGCCCAAAGAAATCAATGAACCGGAGTTAGCGTCAACAGGGCATGTAGAATTGGGCATCAAACATGTCGTTACAAATACAGTACTACGTACTACATGCTTGATGTTCCTGTGTCAATTAACAGGGCATGTAGCATTGGGCATCAAACATGTCGTTACAAATACAGTACTACTACATATTTGATCGGAACAGGTACAAACAGTAGTAGTTGGACCAAATATTTGGGACGCAACATAAAACTTGAACCAAAACCACGACACTTAATTTACTTTGGAACGGATGGAGTAGTAGTTAAGCTCATCATCATCGGAACAGGTACAAACAGTAGTAGTTGGACCAAATATTTAAGACGCAAGATACTGGCTAGTAGATCCATGGAAACATCCCCGTACTCCCCTAACAACTTTTGAATCCCTTGCAGGAGGATCCTTAATTTCACGGCCGTAGCGCATCCAGAGTTGAAACAAGCCAACAGGATTTGGGTACAGATTCAAAACTTTCTTCTAATTAAATATTTCAGTCAGCTTTCTTCCTCCACCGGGAAAGAATTAAAAAAGAACAGGGAATAAAAAACAGCAACAAATATGCTCTACTCATAGGGATGGCGGAAAGAAGACGAAGGATAAGATGCGGAAATAGTGTGGGATCTTCCATCATCCACAGCCCCTTCTCAGTTCTTATCACAGACTAAAATTTGCAAGTCGAGTTCAGCGGCGTCTGGGGCGATCGGTGAGAGAGATGTGGAGAGGGGAGAGGGGTGAGAGACACAGACCTGAAGACGACGACGGGAGCGGAGGCGACGATCTCCTTGGCCTTGGCGAGCGCCATAGCTCTGGACTCTGGGGTGGAAGAGGAGGAGGAGGAGGAAAAAGCGGTACCCATCTCGGCCACGGGCGCCTTGTATTTATACAGCCGGAGGGCAGGTGGGCGGCGGGCGGCGAGGGCGCTGTGCTGGTGGGGCGGGGCTGGGCTCGCGTAATCAGTGAGGCGTCTCCAGCCGACGACCGCGTGGGCGTGGCAAGTCTGGCACGTTCCACTCACGTCTCCACACGGGAGACTCTCTTCTCTTTCTCTTCTCTTGCTCCGTTTCGTTTCTGTAGCCTGGGAGGCGGCTAAATACGCGGTCAGGCCTCAGATCACAAATGCGTATTTAGTAGTACGTACTTGTTGCTGTACGGCGAGGAGACTTGCCAATTTCACACGGAAGGCCCTAAATGTAGAAGGCGACCTGCCTTGTTTCAAAAAAAAAAAAGTAGAAGGCGACCTCACCGGAGACGTGACGGCGACGACTGCGAATCCACCGCCTTCACACCATGGACCCACGCCCACGCATAATGACCTTCCTTGGATAATCTCCGCCGACCACCGTTTGCTACTCACATGTTTTTGAACAATTTTACAGCGAAGGAGACTTCTTTAGTTTCCAGAAGATACAAGAAATTTTCAAATCAAAGAGCACGTAGGACCAATGCAAGTATAAACCATTTGTACTAAATCAGCGACGAGTAATATGAAACGGAGGGAGTACTTTTCATAACACACCACCGCAAAATTTTCGATCAGAAGTGAGAAACGAAAAAAGCAATGTAGAAGTGATAAAAGGGGACATGGACAGAAGGCTAATAATCTACTACCTCCGTTCCTAAATACTTGTCTTTTTAGGATTTCAAATGAACTACCACATACGGATGTATATAGACATGTTTTAGAGTGTAGATTCGGTCATTTTGCTCCGTATGTAGTCACTTGTTGAAATATCTAGAAAGACAAATATTTAGGAACGGAGGTAGTATATATTGAAGTCCATTCAAAGTCTTAACTTTAGCCTATGGACCATTATTTACCCAACAAACGCCCAAGGGATATGATCACATATAGCAGATTATTAACACGAAGTTCAGGCCTTACAAAAATTGCTTCCAGACAACGCAACTGGATCGGATCCACCATCTCATCATCTCAATCAAAATACGTGACGAATGTGCACAGCCATAGTGAATTTGAACCTGGTCCACCCAACTCCAGAGGCTTCCACAGAAATAACATATACACATGGTGGAAATTACAACGAGGCTGGTATCTGGATCTTTTCCCGCAGCTGCTGGGCTACAGCATCAATGAATTCTTCGGTGCTCAGATAATGCTCCCTTGTTACCCTAGCAACAACAATAGGGAGAAAACAGAATGACATGTTAATGTGTAACAGCAGGAAAGAAGCACAACAGGCCAAACAGAAGCAGCAAACAGTGGCAGCAAGATATTTGACACACTGCCACAAATAAATGTGATTTCTTGCATTTGAAGACATATTGGCCTGTTGACATAAAGTACCAGACAACTCAGAAAGACCATGATGCAATATACTCCCTCGTTCATTTTTGATGAGTAAATTTCTTGAAACTACGCATTGTGATAAAGTAGCAAAGAACAACGTTCTAGCTTATAAGTACCCTCTGTTCACAAATATAAGATGTTTTCGATATTTCAATATGGACTACATACAGACTGAAAGGAGTGAACAAACACACTAAAACGTGTCTATATACATCTGATTCAGAAAAAAGTTAGAACATCTTATATTTGTGAACGGGGGAAGTACCTAAAACTAAATCACATTTGTGTCATGGTTCTAGAAAACCACATTTTAGGATTTCAATGGAATTAACAGGCGTGGCTAGGAACAGTGATAAATCCATGATCGGGCCTGTTATGAAGTTCCACTAGTGCCGTTCATAATTGTGTGCGTGATGAGCTGGCTGTGCTATCAATTACATTCCATAGTAAATAGTGTGGTTCTTCCGGAAGAGTGGCGCAAGAAGCTGGTTTTACGAAACTTCTCACAAGATTTAGTACTTTCAAAAGAACTGTAGGTTTAAGAAATTTCTATAATCTTATTGAAAATTGTAAGGCGTGGATTCATAGTTAATATTATGTCCTGTCTTTTGGCCATTGTTTATGTCATCCTTTTCTTGAGCATTTACGCATGACAAACGACACAAATTATTCTCACTCATCTCTCCAAAGCACTAAATATAAGGGTAATTTAGTCAACTGTTTACTTCATGGAGGCTTGGAGGGTACTCTGACTAAATTATCCTGCAACAAAGTGCTTTGAAAAGAATGAGAGAGAACAATTTGTGTGGTTAATCATGCATAAATACTTCAGAAAAAAGAATAAAATAAGGAAGGGCAAAAAAAGAGAAAATAGCACTAATGATGCATGCACGCCTTATAGTTTTGAACAAGATTGCAAACAAAAAAAACTTACAAACGAATGGGGAGAGTACAAAACAAAAGACTAAAGGTTTCAGGAACATTCACCAAGATTTTAAAAATAAGTTTGAGAGAGGGGAGCAATTTTTTTGATGAACTGTTGTTTCTTGCAAATTCGGAACTGGGAATAAACACTGTAATCTGCCCCACCCACTCTCATGAGCTAGTGAAAGTGCTACTGTTAAGCAGTTAAAATTCTGGTGCCTATAAGAATATTCTGTCCATTGCAACAGCAATGAATTTTCTGTTTACCTTAGTCACTAATTATCCTCAATAAAATGCTACTGTATATTTTAGCTGTTTCATTGTTTTATTATTGTCAGTTTGAGATAATATGTTGTTGCTTACAATAATAATATCACTGTGCTTCCAGATCAATGAGTAACCACAAGGATATCAACCAAAAGTTTCTGAAACACCACAAAAACCGAAAACATATACATAAATCAGCTTACTTGGTGCCATGGCTAAGAAGTGCAAGATCCTTTGTCATTTTCCCAGATTCCACTGTTTCAACACATGCAGATTCAAGCTTCTGTGTGAAATCCAGCAGCCTATCATTATTATCCAGCTTTGCTCTAAACAGAGAATAAGTGGTTACTACATAGGCAGGGAAGAATGTGAAAACACTTGAGCTGATTATAAACAAAAGCAGAAGAAGATTCTAGATCTTCTAATTCAAGGGTAAATTTCATCGTCAACACTATTGTGATTACCTATGCTCTAGCCCACGAGTCCAAGCAAATATAGAAGCTATACTATTGGTACTCGTCTCCTGTCCCTTCTCATGTAACCTGAAATGTCTAGTGACAGTCCCATGAGCAGCCTCTGCCTCTAATGTCTTCCCATCAGAAGATAACTGTAGAAGAGGTGCTGTTTAGTTAGTGATCAAATACAATAACATAAATTCCACAGAAAAGCAAAAGGAATAGCATGACTTACCAGAACAGATGACATCAAACCCAGAGAACCAAAACCTGAAACAAGAACTCATCAACAAAAATAGATTGAATATAAAACATGAATGGCAGGACAAATCTATAATACCTAAATAGTTGATCCCCACTAAACCAATTATCTTGACATGCAGCCTAGCCACATCATCACACTTGCCACATCAGTGCTCAGTTTCAAACAACGGCGAGTTTTTTTATGGTAATCACGCACTAATTACTCCATGCTCCACGCGGCCCACCGGCAAAGCTGAACGTTTCTGCGACCTTATCTCTCCCTAATTAACTCCCCCAGTCCCCCACCGGTTGATTTGCACGGATCCTTCTATATATGGCAGAACATCTCCATCATCTCCCCAATTAACGCCCCTACCAACTAATTTTCCATGCCTCCTTTTATATTCTACGACAGATTATCTTCGTCTTGACGTCTTCTATGGCAGATTATCTTCGTCTTCTACACCGCCTCCTTTTATATTCTACGGCAGATTATCTTCGTCTTCTATGGCAGATTATCTTCATCTTCTACACCGAACAAATGCAAACTGGAGATGCGGACCTTCAGTGTGCGCCATGGAGAGGATGGTCATCAACTCATCATAAGTACTTGACGTCATGGCTCTACAAAAGCTCGAACCTGAAGAACCTGCATAGGATGGCCATCGCCGTATTCATCTGCAGGTACATCGACTCCTTTCCTAAGCAGAGCCGCGGCACCGCGTGGAACACCATGAACTTGAACGGCGACGCGCTGCGAAACCTGCCATTTTGTCAATGGTCGATCCACCGCTCAGGCCAGAAGCTAGGGTGTTGGGAGGCCCAATTGTAATCGATCTACCCCATGGACTAGGGCACGTCATTCACCATCCGTCAACATCTTGGTGTTGTTCTGGAGTACTGTTCCTTCGATGGTACCAATGACTTAGCCCCTGAGCCGGTAACTAATCCCTTACATTAATACATAATTATATCTCTCAAATTTACCTCGCGGGGATGTTAATTTTTCTTCATGCATGTATGTTACCGTCATACAAATTATAGTGCTGGGCGAAATTTGGAGTTCCTTATGTATCTCCCAGGCTCCCCCAGCCTCACGCAATCTGATTCATGTGAGGCTATTCCTATTACTCCATGGATCCATTCATAACCTTGCTCGACTATATTACTAATAGTGAGGTTATCCTACATGGTTTCCTGATTGTTTTTTGCCAGGCGCATAGATGAATGAGTCTCTGTATTATTTTCTATCTGAACGATGCATGGTCATTAGTTATTCCTCTAGATCGTCATCTAATTGTGCTATGTAATTTAGTGCGCATGCTGCTTTGTAGGGAGGTGCTTACTAAATCCACACAAGCTTTGAAGCCCTGGATTGAAACGAGGAGCATAATTAGTTTTCTCTATTAAGCATTTGATAACTCAGGTGGTGCTATTTCCACTGAACTGTTTAAAATTTGATTGATGGTGCCCTTGCCAATTGCCTTAATGCTTCCCGCTCTAAACTTATGTAGCACCTACTTGGCTATAATTCCCGCTCTAAAATGCAGAAGGTTGATGTGATTTACAACAGGAGTCACACACAATATCTCCACAATATACCATAAGTATCTCAGAACGAAAATCTGTACATAACCTTTCATATCGTCTCCATTTTAGAATCTTCGTATTAATGTGTATATACACATTGGTTTGTATGTAAATTATATGAGATTAATTATGTCATACCACTATATTTAATAAAAATATCACATGATGCACATTTTGCTATCTTTATAATTACACTCCTAGAACTGTGTCTACTTCAGTTTTTTCATCCTAAGATCATACATCTACTATGCAAACAAATGTATTCAATTTATTTCGTATCATATGTGTAGGACTCAGAGTTCCCGCAGCAACGCGCGGGGCGTCATCTAGTTCATAGTATTAAGCAAGCGTGGTGGCTAACATCATCATGCAGCTTCAGAAAATCTAGAACTCCTTAATTATACTGTGTTGCAAGATCAGGAAGAAAACAATGCAAACCTTGAGCAAGGAAGTCACTTTGAACATCTCCATCATAGTTTTTACATGCCCAGACATATCCACCCTCGCTTTTCACAGCATATGCCACCATGTCATCAATCAACCGGTGTTCATACCTGCATGAATCATGTAGGATCGAATGTAATTTAAGTAGAACTTTACTGATCCAAATCTGGTATAAATTAGCACTAACCATATTGAGTTTTCCTCAAACTTCTCCTTCCAATTTTCTTCATATACCTCCTGAAAGATGTCCTTGAATCTATGGACATTTCAAATTTGTACATGTCAAGTTGGGACTGCTGTATGACAATATGATTAACTGCAAGATTATACTTTTGAAACGCCATCAGAGAAACAAAAAGAAACCACTTGTACTATATATAAACAAGTCTGCACATTCAACGGAAATTATAAGGTTAACGAGAATAGTAAAGATACAGGTTACGAGAGTAGCCTATCATCTTCCAGTTTATTAGAAATTTAGAATAATCACTTCACCTACCAATAAGACCTCATCAGAGCACAACAATGAAACCCCATGGCAACTGGATAACTAGTACAATCACAGTTAAGACTTAAGAGTGCAGCATGAAACAGAGTATATAAGAGCATTGAAGAGACTGGTTGGTAGTCCTCGCAACAAAAAAGTGCTTAATGACTCTGGCACAATAAAAATATATCGTAAATAATGGTCATTCCAGATACCTGCCATCATATTTTTTTAGTATTGTGTTCTTGGTGCTCAGATAAAGAGGCCATTTCTTGGACAGGGCCATTGCCATTGATGACTCAGCAAATGCCCTAATAGACTAAAAGAAAGAGCAGAAATTAGCAGAGCTCCCAAGAGAAGAATAGAGTCATGAAATCTAGTTCGCTATCATACCTCATCCACATTATACATTGCTAATGCGACTCCAGGCCCTTTGAAATCATAAACATTTAGCTCCACCGGCTCAGCTCCATCAGGCACTGATTTTCAGCAAAAGAAAGGAGTAGATGAACAAAGGTACAATAGAAGCTTTGATATTAATAGAAAAATTAATAATTAAATGACACGCCAATGGAGCTCACCATAAACCATCTTAAGCTTTCCTGGACCATTAATAATCATATCGGTAGCTCGATACTGGTCTCCAAATGCATGTCTTCCTATGCAAATGGGCTTCTTCCAACCTTCAAAACAAGGTTCCTTCCTTTAATTTGGAAACTTTATTATTTGCTATCATAACCATAATTTCACATATCCGCTCTTACCAGTAAGTATCCGTGGAATATTTTTACACAAGATAGGCTCCCGGAAAACAGTTCCTGTGTGTCATAGTGAAAATGTGAAAGGCAAAGTTAATGGTCATGATCCAGACTATCAATTATATTCTTGGAAGTATGTTTTGTACTTCTTTGTTCAAAGATTATTACTAATACTTTTCATACTATTGTTCCTTTGTGATACCTATGGAAATATCCTGTGGCATTCCATGTTTAGGATGTTACTGTGATATGTATAAACAAATTGACTTCGATAGTTACTTGTAACACTGCAAAAACGTCAAGAAGCCTACCAAAATTTTCAAATGCTACTATGAGCAAATTCTTACAATCTACTCCCTCCGTCCCATAATATAAGACCTTATTATGTCATAAGGTCTTATATTATGGGACGGAGGGAGTAACATTTATAGATTGCCTACCAATTTGGTTCCATATTATTTCATCCAGTAACTACAACACCAAAGGCAACTCAAAGAGAGAGAGATGAACAAACCATTTAGGATGTTCCTTATGGTGCCATTTGGGCTCCTCCACATTGACTTGAGCTTGAACTCTTTGACTCTTGTTTCATCTGCATATAAACACAGAAAAAAGACATTAATCCAACAAAAGGAATGTGTTCACGTTCTTATAAACTGTTCAGATGCACTCAATCAAACTATAGGCACAACGTATCAAACTTCACCATATATGCTCTTCAGCCCATAAAGAAAGTTAAATAATTGAACAAATACACTTACCTATGTGTTTACATCTAACGGATGCAGTACTCTAAGTTAGTAACACAAAATGTAACAGGCAAACAATGCAAAACAAAAGGCATAGAAGATTAAGTTTCACTAACGGATTCAATTCACCTTACAATAGACAAACAATTAGTCCCATACTTATATATGATGTTCTCATTGGAAACTTAGTGAATAAGTATTTGATAGAGAGTCCATAAGCATAAGGGACAATCACTCGATCAGCAATTCAGCACCATGAAAAAAGGTGACATTATAAGAAATGGTGTAAGCCAAAACAAAAGGCCGATACCATCTTCATTAACAGATTGGATAATCCAAACAAGTATTTCCAAATTATATCTCATTTTTGTTGTTCCTCTTGCAATTTATGTCAATAGGTAGTCACTTCCAAAGAACACATCTTATTGTGGTTCTAGACATTCAGGTTAGTATCAAACCATATGTGATCAGCATTCTCATAAATATTTTAAGGTCATGTAAGCCAGCTGATTAGCAAGAAAAGTACAGGCAAGTATGGATAGGCATGTGCCAGGAGCATGCAGGCATTTGACGAAAAACTTAAAAATAAATGTACAAATTAAGCCATGAAATGCATGCATTTTATCACCAAAAAAGAAAAATTAATATGGGATATCAAAGTTAAAGGACTCTACCAGGAGTAATTGTAGCACACTTAACAGCAACATTATACCTGTTGAGAACAGAGAAAAGAGATCGGTAGAGATGAGAAAAGAATGTAAAAACATATTCTTCAAATATGTAAAATATAAAATCCTAGAGCTACACTTTGAACAAGGAAATGCAAATTTATGAAACAAAACTACGATTACCATCACAGTAGAAGAATAAACAGTTTTAGCCTGGAAAACCATCAGTAAAAGGATATGTCATAACTTATTCTGCTTATCCTCTTAATGAAAAGATGTGCAAACATCTCAGGTCAACAAAAAATATGCAATCTCTAAAAAATTCGTTGCATATGAAACTGTGCAACCCCAAATCACAAGCAAAATGGCAGGAAACGAAGAACAAAAGATCCAACACCTTGCTGTGAAGGGGAACCATGAGTGTATGTGACTTGTGACATAGCTATTATGCACAATATTGTCATCCTGGAAACCATTTCCCCATGCATATGGCATACATATGAAGAAATAGCCTTGTCAATGCTTGTTTGAAGGGTGGAATTAGTTGGCTAGGGAAAATTGGGCACATGCAAATCAGAATATATCCAATAAATGGTTCTCATTAAGCCGCTTGTTTGAACATAAGTGAGCCAAGTCAAGTTTTTAAAACAACTTGAATGAGCCAATTCCGTGGAAAAGGGGACAAGTTAAATCCATCAGGTAGACAGGTACTGCCTGATAGCAAACCAAAGTTTGCCAAGGGCATTACAAAATTGACGCAATCAAATTAGTCATTCAACTACCGGAAGTGATCCATTTCATTTCAACAGAAGTATCCTGGTCATCATCAATACTTGCAGCTACTAGAAACCTACCAAGCAACATCTCCAAAATTTGACACATGAATGCCAAATGGAGAATTCAAATTCTTCATCCAAAATGCTAAGAAGTCGCTGACATGAGGGATTCAATCAAATACTCCCTCCGTTCACAAATATAAGATGTTCTAATTTTCTTTTGAATCGGATGTCTATAGACACGTTTTAGTGTGTTTGTTCACTAATTTCAGTCCGTATGTAGCCTATATTGAAATGTTCAAAACATCTTATGTTTGTGAACAGAGGGAGCATATTATAACTGAGGGCAGAAACAGGGAAAGGGGATAAGTATACTTACTTCAAAGTAGCCTCGGCACTCTCGACAGTGACCTTATCATCAGTGGCATCCCGATTGAGCACCCCAAGGTCGAAGTACTTAACATCCAGGTCCAGGTACGGGAAGATAAGCTGCACACAACCCCATGATCCACTCGCATCAGGGAACAAACTGAACTAGCTCTAACTAGTTTACAGCACTAGTGATAAAAAAAACTGCGAGGATCAAAGCAAAATTGCGCACCTTATCCTTTATCATCTTCCATATTACCCGCGTCATCTCGTCGCCTGAAACACAAAAAACGCAATCCACTCGCATGTTTAGTAGTACCGCTGAAGATGGGGAAGGAAGGAGGAGGTGCGACGACGAGGAAACGCACCGTCCATCTCGACGATGGGGTTGTTGACCTTGATTCGGTGCTGCTCGGCCACCGCGGCGGCGGCATAGCAGCGGAGCGAGGCGGCGCGGAACGAGCGGCCGCCCGGGGCGGAGAGGCACGCGAGCGAGGAGGGGAGGCGGCCTCGGGCGGGGTTTAGCAGGAGGGCTTTGGTCGCGGCGGAAGCGGAGAGGGGAGCCATGGCGAGAAGGCGGCGGGGCAGGAGCAGGTGGCGCATAATCCCACCACCCGCCTGCGAAATCGAGGGGTGTGGGGGCAGCTCCCGTCGCGCGTGACAGACCGCCGATGTGGGCGCGACGGCGGCTGGAAGACGAGAGGAGAAATTGGATCTTGGTCGAGCGGAGAGGGGCGACTGGAGCGGCCTTGGTCGAGCCGGACGAAAGAGATGGGCCACTAGCCCGCGTGCCTGGCACGTCGGCCATGCCCGGGCTGCGAGCCCAGGCCCACGTGCCGGCCCGGCCCGGCACGGTTAGGACATACTTATTGTTTAGAGGCTTTTAACCTCCTGTTTGTCGCGCTGCAATTCCCATTCAATTGTCGCGTCTATCTTAATTAAAGGAAATAGGGGAGATGGCTCTTAGTTTTGCTTTCTAATCGGTTCACTACGCCGGGAGAACCGATATCAATCAGTTACTGCACTCTTGAGGGGGCGGATAGTTGGATTAATAGAAGCCAAGACATTCTTGTAAGTTGTAAGGCTGGTCATAGTGGGGAGTAACTTAGACTAGTAACATGCATATGTTACTAGTCTATGTTACTACCTCTATAGTGCATGATATCATAGATTAGTATCATAGGTGGTCTCATTTATTGCCATGCATGACACATAGTAGCATCACATTTATTATGTTACGGTATTTACCTATGTTACTATAAGACCTCTCCCAATGCATTGGTGCTAAAGTGGGGTGCTAAATGCATTAAAATGCTTAGCAACTAATGTCCCCAATGCATCGGTGCTTAGGTTTTGTAGCTAAGCCTTCTCTATTTAATTGTTTAGTAATAAAACTCATTCATGTATTGGTTGGTAGTCTTTTTGTCTAGGTTCACGTGCTTAGCATTGGTTTTTGTTGGGGTCATCATAATCCTCTCTCTCCTCTTTAATTGCTTTGCCACATCATTTTTCTGCCTATGTGGTATCCTTAGCACCTGTACACTGTGGAGCACTGGGAAGGGCCTAATTATCTCTCTCTTCCCAAGTGCACGATACTACTTATGTACCCCCACTATGGCCAGCCTAACTAGCATGCAGGCTTATTTTTACCAGATCGCAGTTCCTATTTATCACGTAGATCAATGGTAGTCAACAAAATGCCCAACGGTCGATGCCTGAATTTGGGTTGGCCCAAGTAATGCAACCTACCACTTCCGGTTTGGGGAACTTTCTAGACCGGATTTTTTAATTTCTTTCATTTTTCTCCTTTCCTTTTTATTTTCTTATTTCCTTTTTTGTTTCTATTTTTAAGTTCATTTCTTCATTTGCTTTAATTTTATATTTTTATTTCCATTTTATCTTTTTCTTTTCTTTTTCAATTTGTGAACATATTTTTAATTAGTGAACCTTTTTCAAAATCCTGCACATTCTTTTAAATTTTGAAAATTGTGAATTTTTCCAAATTAAAAAAATCACAGCACGATTTTTTTTAAAATTTGCTAACAATTTCTACAAATTCACAACATTTTTCGAAATTATGAATTTTTTTTGCAAATAGATGAACATATTTCAAAATCGTGAACTTTTTTTGAATTTACAAATATTTCTTTGCGAATTCATGAACATTTTTTGAAATCAATAATATTTTTCGGATTCACGAACATTTATACAAGTCACGAACATTTTTTGAAATCTTGCACTTTTTTTTGAATTAACGAACATTACTTTACAAACTCACAGACACTTTTTGAAATACGAGCATTTTTTGAATTTTCAATTTTTTTACAAGTCATGAACATTTTTCAAAATCATGAACATTTTTTACCAATTCACAAAAATCATTTGAAATTCATGAATTTTGAAACTGATGAGAGAAAAAAATGAATTCAGGAGATTTTTTTAAGCTGATGAACATTTTTTGAATTTAAGAACATTTTTTGATTCACAAACATTTTTTCAAAAACACAAAAAAATATTGAATTCAAGAACATTTTTTGATCTCACAAACATTTTCTGAATTCAATAATATTTTTTAATTCATGAATATTTGGAAATTTAGTTTTTGATTGAAATCCTGAACATTTTGTAATGAAAAAAACAGACAAAAAATAAATAAATAAACAGGGGTACCTGCACGTGGACCAGCCTGAAAGCATGCGCTCGAGGGAGGTGTGCGCGTTTTCCACCGCGCAGGTCGATGAATAAGAGGTCCCTGATCGGATTCTAGTTCCTCAATTCGATGAAAAGGAGAAAAATGTTGCATAGCCCTAACTACGAGATATGGCCATATGGGGAGGAGACATTGGAGCACAAGCGAGGAATTTTAGTTCGACGAGGTGGGCCTCAAGTACTAATTCGAATAGAATTGTGTTTCCGTGAGTCAAGATATAAGGAGAGAGTCCGTGGACACGGATGTGGGAGCCGCCCATCCAACGCTACCCGCATAAACTTCAAACCATATCTCAACAGATCGGACGAAATTCATGCAAAACGGCTGATTTTCATATAAACCAGACTACATTCCTTACAATTCGGACATTCTTCATTAAGAAAGGTGGCCGGACCTAAACCTATCATATGGCGGCGCCCATCGTCCACTTCCTTTGTATTTCGCACCGGCAACCACGTCCTCCATCTGCCGTCTTCATGAGCGGCAGCGGGTTTCAAGACAAGGTGGAGTCTCCACTTCCAGCGGGAAGAGTAGAACATGGAAGACTGACCAGCCCACTTGGGACACAATGCGCTGGCGCCTCTCATGCCCTACTCATCCTCGGGAGGAGTCTCTGACTTGTCCGTGACCGGTGCTGGTGAACGTGAGGTCGATGATGGATGTGGACAGTCCGTCACTGTCCACCTGCCACATGCGCCCTCGAAAGTTGGACGGCGGTGTGTAAGGCGCGCAGCTAGAGAGGTTCTCGACTTCTCGTCCTCGACCACCTGCTCGCCAACGCGTGTGCAGCCGCATCATCGTCCGGCTGCGCCGCCTTTGCGTTTGCGAGCGGCGCCTTGAGCACGCGCAACCTCGTAGAGCGCTCGCTGCTCCGCAGCGAAGTTTGGGTTCGTCGTGGTCATGGCGGCCACGTCCTCCTCGCTTGTGCCCTCGTCGTAGATTTGGCCCTCCGCCAGCCAGTGCAGCTCAAGGAGGAACATGGTGTACCGCTGCTCCTTCTGCATCTGTTGGAACACCAACCTACGGCGACTCCTCCTCCGCCATGGCCACGTCGAAGTGCGCCTGCACCAGCTCCATGGTCAAGCCTGCATGCATAGGGGCGGTGTCCAGCGCGGTGTCGTCGTCGGAGCCCGTTTCCATCGTAAGGTCATCGTCGTCGGAGACCTCAGGCGAGTTGGTCGGCATGCCGTGCTCGATCCGCAGGGCGACGGTGGGTTTGCTAAGCGGTTGCAAGGGCGGCTACCTCCTGATTTTACACATAGCGCTAGTGCTTGCGGTCATGGTCGATGTGATGCAAGGACGGAGGATGTGGAGTGGATGTGTTGTGATGTGGAGTTTAACCGGGTGTAGCCCCCTTTACATAGTGGATTCCGATGAGGCCAAGCATCTGGTGCGTCAATGCGCGACGCTGGAGTTGCCTCCTCGGCCAACGAGCCTGCTTAATGGTGGCATATGAACGGACGAGCATTGAACAGGCGTGGTAGATATCCGTCATGTCTCGTACAGTAAACGTCTATCGGGCATTGAACAGGTGTGAACACCGAGGATGCGGCGGGGGCGGCGTGCTCGGCTGTCGTGTTGCTTCAATGCCGGCGCCAGTGAGAGGTCGTGTCCGCTGTGGGCCGGTGTCAATGCGGAGAGGCCGCTCTACATCAGCATAAACGTGGGCAGTTGGCGCCAGACGGGAAGCACGTGGGTGAGGGAGGAGGGTTTAGGGTGGGCCAGGTTAGTCAAGGCGCAGGCGTGGCAGCGGCCCAGACGCTCGCAAAGCCCCCTCCTTCATTTTGTCCCCGGTTTGCGAGGAAAAAACGTTTCCAGACCAGCCTGCGGATCGATGTAGAACCATATTGGATGGCAAAACATGTTTGAACCGTGCAATCCGGATGATTGGGACGGTTTGAGAGTCGGTGTTGGAGATATATATCTATACAGAACAAGTCGTACGGACACTCGAGTCGTAGTCGTATGTGCATTGATCTCCTATAAAACAAACTACCCGTCCAAAAAAAGCCTGCATTATCGGGCGGGGCTCTTATGTTTTTTCAAAGGATCGGGCGGGACTCTTGATCCCACGCGTTATATATAGCGGCATGTTGTTACGTGGACGTGGAATATACTTCCGAACTTAAAAATCTCGCAAGTCGTTATCGATCTCCTCGGCAACCTCGACCTGCAGCGAGCTAGGCGCCTAGCGGCTAAACCTAAAACCCCGACCTCGATGGCGGCGGAGGGAGAGGTGTCGGGAACAGTCGATACCGCCGACGTGATGAAGATGGACGAGAAGGAGAAAACTGGAACCCTCGATGCCGCCTACGTGATGAAGGTAGATGAGAAGGAGAAAACCGTGGCGGTGCGCTCGGGGTTTCTCGGCGGCGGCGGCGGCAAGGAGGAGACCTACACCCGGGCCGACATGATCGACCTCGAGAACCTAGACGTCGAGAAGCAGAGGGAGTCCATCGCCAAGACTCTGGCTCTTGAGAAGCAGCGCCACAAGGACAAGGATCAGCCCATGGCGCCCTGGGAGATCGACCTCGCGAAGCTGGAGGTCCACCACCGGATAGCGCCTGGGACCTTCGGCTGTGTGTACCGCGCCACCTACGACGGCAAGGACGTCCTAGGTATGAACTACTGCGATTTTGTCTATCGACGCTCCTCCGACGCCGTTTTAATGTCCGTGCATGCATAATAAAACTATGAAACAAGCGTTGGTTTAGGCTCGG
>NC_041383.1:561880630-561887438 GCF_002162155.2 Triticum dicoccoides | reverse complement strand
CTCGTTCGTTTTGCTATAAGGTGATGGGATCTATCTTAGATCAACTTTTCATGTTTTGTCTTGCAAAATCATGAGATCCAACAGTCGTGGATTACTTGATGTGTTTTGTTCTATGCTATATTAAAATCAAATAGCAGCTAGCCAAATCGGATGGACTCTTTTTTCGTTTCTTTTTTGAGAATCAGGATGGATTATGTTCTATGCGCCATGCTTACCATCGTCAGTATATTTTGGATTACTATCATGCACTACATATGCATATTTCCCATCTATGAACTCTAGTTTAGATGACGTATTTTCTATTTTTCTTGTATTCCCACCGCCAGATTCTTTTTAAAAAAAATTCTCGCCATTGATACATCATCATTGTTGGTCTTTGGATTCGTTAATGTGTCTCTATCTAGCGGCCTGCTCGAATAATGTAAAATTAAAATTGAAAAAAATTGTTATTTCAACTTTTGTTTCTCAGTCAGCTGGTCAAGTGTTCTGTTTACATATCCTAATAATTAAACATGTTAGGCCGTTACATAATAAACCATTACTATATGCTTAACTCTTATAGACATTTCGTGGCATACCATCAAGTTCAATTGTACTACTCCCTCCGTTTCAAAATATAAGAACGTTTTTTATACTATGCTAGTGTAAAAAACGTTCTTATATTTGGGACAGAGGGAGTAGTATACTGCAAGTTTTATTGTGATACTTTAGCCAGCTGCCAAAACATTAGAATGCGGCGAGCCCCTGCTCTTCCCAGGGATTATAGTTAATACTTTTTTTCCCCATGCGTGTATGAAGCCAAACTATTGGATTGGGGAGACGATGGACTTATGCCAGAGACTGAAATTGTTATTCAGCGCGAAGCACTGAGGAAGGAGGTTGTTGTCTGGAAGGACCTCGACCACCCAAATGTCACAAAGGTGAATATTTTTGCTCCCCGTGAAGACATTTGCATCCTATATTAGGAATGTTCAATGTAGTTTTTTTGGGGGTAGTAGCAATATTTGTTCTTTTTGCTTGCTCAGGACTAACAATAGTGGGCACTACACAACTGTCTTCTTTAGAGCGAGGCTTTCTTTTTGTGGTACATTCTAAAAGTCTAATGTTTTCTTCCTTGCAGTTCATTGGTGCATCAATGGGTACCATTGACCTTAGTATTCCACCTCAGAGCGGGGAGTGTAGTGCACCCCCTGATTTTCCAGAGAGTGCATGTTGTGTCGTCGTCGAATATCTCAGTGGAGGAACACTGAGACAACATCTATATGCAAACAGGGACAATAAGCTTACATATGAAGAGGTGGTTGAGCTCGCATTGGATTTGGCTAGAGGGTAAGCAAAGCACTTTCACTTATTTTCCAATCTGAATCTGAGGTTAACGAATAATCTCATGTATTCCTTTTACAGACTGGCCTATCTACACTCGAAAGATATCGTGCATCGGGATGTCAAAGCAGAAAATATGCTGCTTGACGCAAAGGGGACCCTTAAGATTGCCGACTTTGGGGTCGCGCGCGTGCAAGCTAAGAATCCAGGAGAGATGACAGGCATGACAGGCACGCCCGGTTACATGGCTCCGGAGGTATTACTCGCTGCCAACCAATCGCTCTAGGATTTTGGTGCTCAATTCTTGCATTTCTTAAAAACAATCTTCTTTGCATTTACAGGTTATTATTGGCAAGCCATACAACAGAAAGTGTGATGTTTACAGCTTTGGGATATGCTTGTGGGCGATCTATTGCTGTGACATGCCGTACTACCCAAACAAGAGCTTTGGAGAAGCCTCCTTTGATATTGTTCATAAGGTTTGTTTCAACCGTCAGATCCCTCCATCATTGTTTCTCCCAAAATTCGTTGCATGGACAAGCATGCATGTTAAATAAGCCTGTGCAACAATACTTTTTAAGCTTACAATTTTACCTTTTATGTTGTGTGCACAGAATCTGCGGCCAAAGATCCCACGCTGCTGCCCGGCCCCGTTGGCGAACATCATGAAGAAGTGCTGGCAGGCTGACCCTGAGAAGCGGCCCGACATGTTGGACGTTGTGCAACTCCTGGATGCTCTTGACACAACACACGGCGGAGACATGATTCCGGAAGGGAAGACCCACGGATGCTTCTGCTTTTTGAGGCCCCGTCGTGCAGGTCCATAGATTTGTCTCCAACGAGCAACATTATGTTAGATTTTTGCCGTTGCCTTAATTAGACACGTGTGATGGTGTGCTTCAAAGTTTTTTTTTCTGGAAGGGGTGTAATTTGAAGTTTACAACCCATGGTTAATTCGACACTTGATTCATGGTCGCGTCCGGTGTCTTATGTTTTGGATCGGCTTGACCTGCTGGTTTTTCCTTTCCTTGTTTTTTTTTTCTGTTGGGATACATAATGTCATCAAGACATGAACACATCAGGGCAGCATTGGAGAAAATCCTAATTTTGTCTGTTCTTTTGCTGTTCTGCACTCAAACGAGAAATTGAGCTGAGAAGAGGCGAGTCTGGCAACCGACAGAGTGCTGAGCAGAGGCGTGAGTATTGAAGGATAGCAAAGCCTCAGTTCTTTTCTTTGGGAGAAACGCAGGCTCAAATTGGTTGATGCTGATCTGCACCCCGCAGTCTTCAACGGATGGATCTTCTCGTGGCACATGGATGGATGGATGGATGGGTTTTGGCTCTCGTATAGTGGAACACAAGCTGCAGAATGCCAAAAATACGATTATATTTCAAAACCAGGAACAACCGAGATGGTAGTAGGGATGCACCCAATCCACGAGGCTGTGCTCCTTGAATGTGAGTGCTAATTAATGAAGGGGCCGACTATTGACAAGTCGAGTAAAAAACAATTTCAGGACAGTTGATTTCGCGAGCCGTTGCATTAGAAACAGACGTTTGAATGGTCATATTTTTCATCCGTTTTCTCTCATGTTCACCTTTTTCCTCGGATCATATCATCGCTTCCCTCCTACTCCCTCCGTTCGGAATTATTTGTCGCGAAAATGGATGTATCTAGATGTATTCTAGTTCTAGATACATCTATTTCAGAGACAAGTAATTTCGAACGAAGGGAGTAGATCTCTGCTTTCAACGTCTTGTCCTAGCCTCGCCGTAGACTACAAAGTCACAGCGTCGACGTTGACGGCACCAGCTCTGACTCTTTCTCGTCCAGGGCCTCGCACAGTCCACGGACCTCACTGCGATTAATTAATCTTGCACGACCATTGAAGCAACGATTCAGAAAACAATCTATTCACTGATTAATCAATCAAAAAAGAATCATTTGTTAAATCAAACTTGCTATATACTCCATCCGTCCAATTAGAGCAAGTACAATTGAGTTATGTAGGCGGGTTATAAAAGATGTCACATCAGATTTTTTATCTTAGTTAAGAGATGAGAGAAGCAAGTCGTAGGATTATAGCCAGCTGCAGAACGGGCTTCAATATCCTTTGTGAATGACATTTCAGCAAAATCGGACCTGCCATGTCCTCGATGGTCCGGTCAACTGTTTGGCATATGTTTGTGGTCAGGTCGTCTGCGTGCGCCCCGGGGGGGTTGTATCGGGGTTTTCGCTCGTCTTTCCTCTAATTAATCGTGCAATCTCTTCTTCTTAATCAATAAAAATGGCAAACCTTTTGCTTCGTTTAAAAAAACATATTAATGACATAGCATGCAATATACTCCATCCGAAAAAGTTTGTCCCTCAAATGAATGTATCTAACACCAAGGAACAAGCTTGAGACAAGGTTTTTCGGGCGGAGGGAGTATCTAACAATTATATGAATGGCCTATTAGAATGGCTATATATGACATGGCAACTCCATATAGTCAGCTATTGATTATACGATTAGCCATGCTTTTACTGTAAGTGTTAATTGATTAGTCATGCACATCCTTTCGTTCTATTAATTTAATCCTAGTACTAGATAGATACTCCATCCAATCCATCGTGATTATTAATTTCCATAAATACTAACAGGAATCAAATTACTATTTGATCAACAAAGCATTAACTTAATCTTAGAGTTAAATACACTGTAGGTGCTTCAACTTGTCTTGCACGGTCAGTTTGGTGCCCAAAGTTGTAAAATATACAAACCTGGTGCTCGAACTTGTTCGGCCATGCAAATACGGTGCCTCCTTTCGTATTCCAACGTAGTCCAGCACACGTGGTGTGCCAGCATGGCGGAGGCGCACCTGTGTGGATGAGAGCGCGAAAGTGATGGGTGTTGTGCGCGTGAGATTTTCTTTATACAGAAACCCACTTGTATTTTTTTAATCACATAGGAAAGATTTGAAATAAAGTGTATGCTAATGAGAAATAACATGAAAAAAAATCAAATTGAAGGGGTTTCGAACCAAGCAGTTCCTGGTCAAATACAGCTCAAACTGTCCATAGAAATAGACAGTTTCCACATATTGCTCTGCAGTTTTCCTAATGCGTTATCTATGGGTTTATTTTTTTTCCAAGTTCCTGTTTAGTTTCATGGCACGTAAACTTTCCATATAATAAGTACAATATGAACTTATTTCTTATTTGATTTTTTTTCTATTTTCATTATTGCGTACTTTGAAGAGGCAAACATGAACTTTTTCAAAAAATTATGGGGATTGAAATAGTTCAAACTATATTAGAAATTATTGTGTAAATTTATGTATGTTCATTCTGGATAACAAGCATCTTCATTGTATTTCAAAAATACCCAATTATTAACAAGTTGACAAAGCTGTATTTTGGAAACTATTCAACATGCATTAAAAACTACTATGTTGAACTTTTTAATACAATTATCAAAATGTTACAGAATAATTTTTTTGAACTTTTTTCAAAATACACATTAACATTTTTTATTGCTAGAAGAACATATTTTCAAAAATACGTTCTAATTTTAATACATGTGAAACATTTTCTGAAAACATGTTGAACATTTTTAAGTGCACTATCACTTTCTTTAAGTTTATGAAGTTGTAATTTTTTCCTACATTTCTTTTTTTAATGGTAAAAAATATGAAAAATAAAAATAAATTACATGAAAAAATAAAAACAAAACTTGTGCGAGTCCATAGAAGCACTATATATAAATAAAAATCACTTGATGAGGTACATAGCAATCAAAGCGGTTTTTGGAGCATGGTGGCCATTGAGCATGCTTGTTTTGAAAGGCTAAAAAATGGCACGAAAAAGTTTCAAAAATAATTAATAGTTTTCACACAAAAAACGTATGCATGTGCTCTAAGTGACTTTGAAATTTCGTTCGAAATTATGTTGTATTATGCCCTGCAAAAAAAGACAAAAATCCTGCCAGAAAAACAAGCTGATTTTTGCATGTATTTGCTTTTTTTCTATCTCCCACACACAAACATAGATTTTGATGGAAATTCACACGGATATATTACACTTCTATGTGTGCATGTGCAAAATACTTAGAATTTTTTTAGCTATAAAAATCCGTTTCTTTGAACTTCGAAAAAAAGGACACAAAGTGTTCGTGCTCCAAAGTTATTTTTTGCATAGCATTGCAGTATATAGATCGAGTTCGAATTCGTCAATATCTACTGTGCAGAGTATGGCACGGTGAACGTTCACTCCGTGCATGTAATATGAAGGGGTTTTCTATAAAAAAAATACTCATGTGATTTTCTTTTTTTAATTTGTGTGCGGTTTTCCTATCTGATTAAATAAAATATGAGCGGGGTTTCTATAAAAAAAATCCTCAGCGCGTGTGCCATCCAGCCCTTCCTAACTCTCAGCCAATGACAGTTGGGCCACTGCCATGCTAGCATGACACACGGGCTGGATGTACGTCCAGGTACGTATGGAGGCACCATATTTGTATAGCTGGACAAGTTCAAACACCAGTTTTGTGCATTTTGCAACTTTAAACACTAAACTGACTGCGCATGACAAGTTGAGGCACCTCCAATGTATTTAATGTTGGTTTTGATCTGACGGCTTAAACATGCCAGTTAGATCTATTAGTTTAACAGAAAAAAGGAAAAGATAACGTTAATGAAAAGGCCCCACGGACCAACGTACGTGAGGTTTATCCCAACTAAGGCGCCCTGATCGGGGGCACCCAAACCAACTGATGGTTTAGGTCCCCTGTCGCCAGCGCTACATAAAAGGGAACGGGAGAGGGTTGGCAGCCTGCGCGATCACAATTCACGTACGGTTTCACTCCCCTCCCGATATTCTCTCACCCCATCCGATCAGGGGGAGCGCTGCAGCGACGGGAAGACCTACTCCAGCCGTCGCTGCCGTCTCCGGGCAGTGCCGGTGGCGTCCTGAGGGCATCAGGAAGTTGAGGAGGACTTCTATCTCGACTACATCACCCCTGCATCAAGCCTGCACCAAGCAGGCGATCATGTCCACTGCCGTGACACGTAATGATCCTCTAAACCCTTCTCTATTCATGTTTTCAGGTGATCTAGATGCAATCTGTTCCCGCTAATGGCATCCCAGAGATGCATAATTACTCTAACAATGGTACCAGTCGCCACGTTATGATTGCAATAGGTCCCTATATTATTGATCCGTAGATCAATATCAAGTTTAGATCAAGTCAGGTTTAGGATTTTTTTTATGATCAAGATTGAAAGTTTTAGCCCTATGATCATGCTACTGTTTGACGTTCATGCCCATTGCCGCCTGCAAATAATTATGTGATATCCTATTTTTGCTTCGGATCATTACTGTTAATGTCAGTTCCTTTTAATTAACCCATGTTAAAGATTAATGCTCATGGTTATGTCACGGTTAATTAGAATCAATCATGTTTAAGTACTGATTCCGGTTTTTGATAAGCAAATTAGAAGGCAG
>NC_041383.1:561880087-561880410 GCF_002162155.2 Triticum dicoccoides | reverse complement strand
CAAGCACTGATGTACATGAATTTGAAAAGAATGAGGAGAATCCTCACCTAACGCGCCGCGTACTCGCCTCTTCCCTTCGGGGCCCGCGCAGCGCCCACTGTTGCGCGAGGGCGAAGACGCCGCGACGCGCCGTCCTCGGGACGACGCGCGGGACACAGTTGAGCCGCCGCCGCTTCCGCTCGAATGGACGCGCCCTTGTCTTGGCCGACGCCGAGCAAGTCGCCGTCGCTCCTCATGCCGCGGTGGCCGGCGTCCCTCCTCCCTCCTTGATGCGCCATGTGCACGGACGCCGGGGCAACACTCGACGGGGGAGCGCGCGGGAT
>NC_041383.1:561846588-561879894 GCF_002162155.2 Triticum dicoccoides | reverse complement strand
CATCCTGCTGCACGCTCCTCCGGCGAGCGCAGCCGCCGCGTCGCCATGGCCGGCGCGCCTCGAGCGGCCGTGGTACCGCCGCTCTCTTCGCGAGCGAGAAATGCGGGGGAGGGGGGAGAAAATGACTAGGGTTAGGCCGGTCGGCACTTTTGTTCGGGCTCCAAGCCGCGCCAACCGTCCGATTCGATCGAGCGGCTCTCAGCGACGCGGAGCACCGGCTCGGGCCTTCGGGCATTAATGGGCCATTTTCGGTCACGGGCTTCGGCCCAGGTTGCCTTAGCCCAGCGCGTTTTTTTTTCTCTTTACGATTTGCTGCTGGGCTGGACCGATTTACGTGTAGCTGTGGGGTATTTTGGGCCAAAATTACTGTCGCGATTTTCTGTTTTTTCAGTGCGTTTAAGTTAATAAATATTATGATTTGCACTGTTTAAACCAGAAAATGCGTAAAAATGTAAGAAACGCATTATTATTCTGGGTAAAATTGAACCAACGAGATTTTTTATTCAGGATTTATTATGTGTTTTTTGGATGATGAACCTTTTTTTTAGACATCAAATAATGATAATGTTTTTTTAATGTTGATGTTTAAATTGAGAATGAAATGACTCTAATTTTAATTCGGACCAACGTTGTTTTATTATTACGAGTCATCCCCTATGATATTTTAATTCCATGTTTTTTCTGCCCAACGGTGTTTTGACATGGAGTTGAAATTAAATACTTGGCATGTTTGTTTATTTACCAACGTAAATTTATAACCATGCAACTTTACTTATGAACTTTTATGATGATTTCAGCTTCCGCTCCATTCCGGTCCGACACGATCGAACCACTTACGAGGAGTAACTTCCCTCGTTGGAAGTCCCAAGTCGAATTATGTTTGGGTTGTAATGAATTTGACTATGCCTTGAGGGAAGAAAAACCTGTGGCACCTGTGGCGGGTGTCACAGGGTATGCAGAACTCAAGAAGGAGTATGATGTTAAGATGGAAAAGTGGAATAAGTCCAACCATATTGCGCTTCTCATCATGAAAGCGACAATATCGCCGGACATTTCTGAAGCACTCCCTAAGAAAGATACTGCTAAAGATTTCCTCACTGAAATGGAGGAGCAATTTAAAGGCTCCGATAAAGTGTATGCTCATGAGCTTTTTGCTAAGCTTCTTCAGAAATGCACTATTGACGGAAATGTTAGGCAGCACATATTGATGGTGGTAAATGCTTTCACCAAGCTTAAGGCTTTGGAGTGTTCTTTAAGTGAAGCCCTTCTTGTCATAATTATTCTTGAGTCTCTTCCTGAAGAGTTTGAACAATTTAAGGTCAACTATAACTCTCTAAAGGAAAAATGGCAACTCTCTGAGATGACCGCAAGGATCGTCCAGGAGGAAGAGAGGATCATGAGGCAGAAGAAAGACCATGTCTTTCATGTTGGCTCTAACAAGAGAAAGCATGACGGGCAAGGTTTCCCTAAGCCTTAGAAAAAGCAAGTCAAGAAAGAAGGCACTAAGCCATTCAACCCTAAGGCATTCAAGGGTAAAGAAGCCGGTGGTTCTTCTTCTGCTCCTAGCAGCTCCACTGCTGGAGAAAATGCTTGTAACTTCTGTAAAGAGGAGGGACACTATCAAAGGGACTGCCCAGGCTTTCTAAAATGGATGAACAAAAAAGGTATTGATGAAATTACTTTTGTAGATGAATCTCTTTATGTTGATTTTTCTATAAAGTCATGGTGGATTGATTCAAGGGCAACCACTCACGTTGCTAACTCTATGCAGGGATTCGATATGATCCAAACCATAAGAGGAGGAACAAGAAAGCTTAAGGTTGCGAACGGAGTTGAGGCCGATGTTGAAGCTGTGGGATCTCTCACGTTGGAGCTACACACTGGCCACACTCTTAGATTGAATAATGTTATTTATGTGCCTACCTTAAGTAGGAATTTGATTTCAGTTTCCCGTTTAGATGATGATATGTATGAGTGCCATTTTGGCAAGAAACAATTTGCTTTGATCAAATGTAATAAGAATGTAGGCATCGGTGTTAGACGAGGCCAACTATACATGTTATCTCTTAATAATGATTCAGTTATGCATGTGAGTGATGAAATTAATGTTGAGAAGAAATGGAAAGGAGTTAGTAATTCTTCGAAATTGTGGCATTGTCGTTTGGGCCACATTTCGAGGGGGAGAATGGAACGCTTAGTTAAAAATGAAATACTCCTCCCATTAGACTTCTCAGATGCAGACAAATGTGTCGACTGCATTAAAGGAAAATTCGCAAAAACAATTAAGAAAGGAGCAGTAAGAGCCATAGGGGTTTTAGAATTAATTCACACCGACATATGTGGACCCCTTAACGTTAAGTCTGTAGATGGTTTTGATTCATTCATTACATTCACGGACGACTTTTCCCGCTATGGATATATTTATCCCATACGTGACCGATCGGAAGCTTTGGAGAAATTCAAAGTCTATAAAGCGGAGGTTGAAAATCAACTGAACGCAAAAATCAAAGTTGTACGGTCTGATCGCGGGGGAGAGTATTATGGTAGGCATGCTCCTTATGGGCAGATTCCTGGACCTTTTGCCAAGTTCTTATCTGAAAATGGAATCATTGCTCAGTACTCAATGCCTGGTGAACCACAACAAAATGGTGTGGCCGAGCGCCACAACCGCACCCTTATGGATATGGTGCGAAGCATGCTTAGTCACTCGAGTTTACCAGTAAGCCTTTGGATAGAGGCATTAAAGACAACTGCACACATACTAAATCTTGCTCCACCTAAGTCAGCACCGAACACACCTTACGAGATGTGGGCGGGAAAGAAACCGAGCTTGAATTACTTACGGGTGTGGGGTTGCCCTGCTGAAGCTAAAGTTTTCAGTCCACAACTTAAGAAATTGGATCCAAAAACAGTTAGATGTTTCTTCGTTGGATACCCTCATAGGGGAAAGGGATATCGTTTTTATTGTCCAAGTCACACCACCAAGTTTGTGGAGACTAGACAAGCGGTATTTTTTGAGGATAATGAGGTCACAAATTTAAGGGAGATCGATCTTGAGGAGAAGCGGGTTTGTGTACCATCCCCGACTATCCAAGAGATTGTTTTTCCAATACGAAGAAATGTGACATCTGATGATCCTGAATCTCACGGTTCAGTCTCTCAGTCGAATGGTGATCCAGAAACTAATAATGAGAATTCAAACACAAATGAGGATCTTCGAGAAAATAATGAAAATGATGATGTTCCACCACCACCTCCGCCCATGGGTAGACCACGGCGTGAGAGGAAGAAAGCCATATCAGATGATTATATCACTTTTTTGATGGAGGACATGAATGATATGGGAAAGGTGGAGGATCCAACCTCATATAAGGAAGCCATTAAAAGCGAAAATTCGTCCAAATGGTTGGTTGCCATGGAAGACGAGTTGAAATCTATGGGCTCAAACGACGTATGGGACTTAGTAGAAGTTCCCGATGGAGCTAAGAAAGTAGGCTGCAAGTGGGTCTACAAAACCAAGTATGATTCCAAAGGGAATGTTGAACGGTTCAAGGCAAGGCTAGTGGCAAAAGGGTATACACAAAGAGAAGGCATTGATTATTAACAAACCTTCTCTCCTGTGTCAACCAAGGATTCTTTCAGAATCATAATGGCATTAGTAGCTCATTACGACCTAGAACTACATCAAATGGATGTTAAAACGGCATTTCTAAATGGTGACTTAAAAGAAAACGTTTGCATGGCTCAGCCAGAAGGCTTTGTTGTGGAAGGGAAGGAACATTTAGCATGTCGTCTAAAGAAATCAATTTATGGCTTTAAGCAAGCTTCAAGAGAGTGGTACCTCAAGTTTGATAAAATTATCAAAACTTTTGGTTTCACCGAAAATGTTGTGGACAACTGCATATACGTTAAGTTTAAAGGCAGTAGGTTCACATTTTTAGTCCTATACGTTGATGACATATTATTGGCATGTAGCGATAAGGATATGCTGCATGAGACCAAGAATTTTTTGTCATCCAGTTTTGATATGAAAGATCTTGGTGAAGCCTCGTATGTCCTCGGCATCGAGATTCATTGAGATAGGTCCAGAGGAACGTTAGGACTATCTCAAAAGGCATACTTTGAGAGAGTACTGAAAAAATTCAATATGCATAAGTGCTCACCCTCACCTGCTCCTATAGTTAAGGGCGATAAGTTTGGGACATTTCAATGTCCGATGAACCAATGTGAAACTGATCAGATGAAGTCGGTTCCTTATGCTTCAGCTGTTGGAAGCATCATGTATGCTCAAGTATGTACACACCCAGACTTATGTTTTGTAACCGGGGTGCTTGGCAGATACCAATCAAATCCAGGACCGGACCACTGGAAGGCCGCAAAGAAAGTCTTGTGTTATATGCAAGGAACTAAGGACTTCATGCTTACATATAAAAGAACTGATAACCTAGAAATTGTTGGTTATTCAGACTCTGATTTTGCTGGGTGTGTGGATAGTATGAGATCCACGTCAGGTTATATATTCACACTCGTGGGAGGAGCTATATCGTGGAAAAGCTCCAAACAAACGTTAACTGCTGGATCTACGATGCAAGCAGAATTTGTAGCATGTTATGAGGCCACCGGGCAGGCTGTATGGCTAAAGAATTTTATACCCGGACTTAAAGTGGTTGACAGCATATCTAAACCAATCTTATTATACTGCAATAATGAACCAGCAGTTTTCTATACGAGTAACAACAGGTCAAGTAATGCTGCCAGACACATTGACATAAAGTATCGTGTTGTGAAAGATAGAATTCAGGATCAAACAGTTGATGTTAAACATATAAGAATGAAGCATATGCTTGCGGATCCGCTAACAAAAGGCTTACCACCCAGTATTTTTCGTGAGCATGTTGCCGGCATGGGACTACTGGAGGCCTGATGATTCTGGAATAAGAGGATCATTAAAATAATCCACTCCCCAATTAGCAAAATGCTTTCCATTTCGAAATAGGCGGGTGTACTATAAGTGTTGAGGTTCTATGGCGTTTCGAGCTGTTGTAACACCTCACTTTGGTATATCATTCCTATGTAGAATGGGCGAATGAAGTTAAGCCTAACGATCAAGGGGGAGAATGTTGGTTTTGATCTGACGGCTTAAACAGGCCAGTTAGATCTATTAGTTTAACAGAAAAAAAGGAAAAGATAACGTTAATGAAAAGGCCCCACGCACCAATGTACGTGAGGTTTATCCCAACTAAGGCGCCCTGATCGGGGGCACCCAAACCAACTGATGGTTTAGGTCCCCTGTCGCCAGCGCTACATAAAAGGGAACGGGAGAGGGGTTGGCAGCCTGCGCAATCACAATTCACGTACGGTTTCACTCCTCTCCTGATATTCTCTCACCCCATCCGATCAGGGGGAGTGCTGCAGCGACGGGAAGACCTACTCCAGCCGCCGCTGCCGTCCCCGGGCAGTGCCGGTGGCGTCCTGAGGGCATCAGGACGTTGAGGAGGACTTCTACCTCGACTACATCACCCCTGCATCAAGCCTGCACCAAGCAGGCAATCATGTCCACTGCCGTGACACGTAATGATCCCCTAAACCCTTCTCTATTCATGTTTTTAGGTGATCTAGATGCAATCTGTTCCTGCTAATGGCATCCCAGAGATGCATAATTACTCTAACATTTAACTCTTAATCTTACTAGATACTCCACTCAATCCAGTGTGAGAGTTTTAATATCCCATAGGTATTACAAGTCGTGATCTTTTTAGTCCATGTGCAGATGCTGCTGTGATCCAGCTTAACCAGATTAAATATAAGTTTGACTTCAGCCCAAGCTCTAGCTGCTGCTTGGACATTTTTTAGCATCAACATCGAGCAATTGTTTGATGGATGGTTTCGTGCTCCATCCGATTGCCCCATTTGTTGGATGCATATGCACATTATGTGCTGCCACGGTGAGCAATTGTTGGTCATTTATATGTTACGAAGCAATTGGATATTGGGCTAGTACTTTGTAGTGCTTGTACATTATTTATTTCTCAAATCTATGATAAGCACTTTTTTGACTTCAAAATCTATGATAAGCATAATAAAACGATGTTGTACAAAATAAACATCACACAATTACAGCTTAGAGGCATTACAATATTTTCATTAGAGAATTGGAAAAATAATTAAGCTAGAGGAACAGAAGTCGATAACTGGAATGTGGTTTCTCTAGAGCTTATTTCCATCACAATTTCTCTAGGTAGCTTCGAAGAAGCCGTTCAAAGTTGATTCTGCACAAACTGGAGCTCAAGAGAATATTCCGATACCTATGGACGCATTTGGTAGGCTGCATATAGCCCAATCAGGCCCGGGCGGGATGAAAAAACATGTTTGGTTGCGTCTACAAAGGCCTGGCTTGCATACGAAACTTAAAGCACCCCATAGCCTGGCTCGCAGGGGACGCTCGGACGGCCGTTTCCAGCGAACCAGGCCGAGTCGGGCACAAAAATAGGTCACGGCGTAGGGCATGGTGCAATGGGGAATCAGGGCGGAGATGACAGGAGACGAAAATCGGCGGATGCGGGATGGCACGAAATATAGCCTCACCCCTCATTTACTCGCTCACCCCTAGCTAGCTCTAGGACAAGCCCTTCCTCTGTTGTTGCCACCGGCAGCGGTAGTGACTCAGATCTGCGGAAGCGGCAGCAACAACAACACTCTCCGATGGCACCAGCTTCTTCTCTCCTTCATCTTCGAATCCGTCTGGCCATCCTCGTCTTAGTCATGCCCTCCCACCTCGAAGCTGGTAAGCAACATACAACCCCCCTCCTCCGTTAGGTCGTTTGTTAGGACGGTGTAGGATCGATCGTGCCATTGCTGATCACACCATGGATGTCGCCTAGGTTGTGGACGAATAGATGAAACTTGTAGTTCAGGCAGCATCGCTGATAGCTGTGGTTCAGGCCTGGATCTAGTTGGTCCATAAGAGAGTTGTTCATCGGAACAAGCCTGTCAATCCAGGATCACGAGAGGATAGCGGAACTATATCTACAACTGCAAGGACACGGAGGCTCTGTGGATGCTTCAATGAAAAGAGCACCTTTCACCGGGCTTGTGCAAACGTTCAGGAGCAGGGGGCTGCTATAAGATAGCATCCACACCTCTGTGGAAGAGCAAGTTGTCATGTTCCTCCGTGTTGTAGGTCATAACCAAAGGTTTAAGGTGATCCACAACACGTTCATGAGATCAATGAATACCATTTCCAGGTATTTCAGGCATGTGTTGTATGCTGCTAGGGAGCTAGAGATGATCAGGTCACCAACTGGGCAAACTCCTAGCAAGATTCGCACTATCCCACGATGGTATTCTTATTTCAAGGTGAGCACTACTCCTACTTCATGCCTTGATATGCTTGTATTGTTTTGTTATAGCCATAACACCCTCTCTTCATGCCATTTCAGAATTTGCATTGGAGAAATAGATGGTGCTCATGTCACTGCTAGAGTGTCGAGGTCACAATCTGCAACATACATGGGGAGAAAGCAATGCACAAGCCAGAATGTTCTTGCTGCTATTGACTTTGATCGGAAGTTCACATATGTGCTAGCTAGCTCGCAAGGATGAGCACATGATGCTAATATTGTAAGTGACGGCATGAGTAGACCTGATGGCATCAAAATCCCCGATGGTAAGACCTAGGAGATGCTAGCTATGCATGTCAGCTAGGTGTTTTTCCACCCTTCAGGAAAACCGGGTATTATCTGAACGAGTTCTCTTGCAGGAACTATCTTAGGACTCCACATGAACTGCTTAATCTCAGACACTCCACCCTTAGAGTTACAGTTGAGAGGGCATTTGGAACTCTAAAGAATAGGTTTAAGATCCCGGATCAGAAGCCATTCCACCCCTTACCCTGCCCAGGTTAAGCTTGTTCTTGCATGATGCATCCTTCATAACTGTATCCTACAATGGACTTATGATGAACTTGTGCTGGAGGAGGAAGATGTGACTTCTGATGATGTGGTCAGCACCGACCATGGTGTGGAGGCGTTTGACAACGAAGCTTGGAAGAACGGAAGAATGGAGCAGGCTCGGGTAATGTGAGATAGCAGAGGTCAAACAAGGATCTGAAGAAGAAGAAGGACTGCCATTTAGTTAGCATCGATGAACTTTCCCCTATGCAGGCATTTGGCTCTTAGTTCATTCCTAGTTAGGACTTAAGACAATGTTCAACCCATTTGTGTGGTAAGATCACCACTAGTGCGGAGTGGTGATCACACCATATGCCGTTTGCAACTAAACAACATGTAGTTTGTCTAACAACAGCGACGCAGGCAGTCAAACACCATGGTATAAAATGCTTCCTTGATGTAGGTAGCCTCAATGCAGGCAATCAAACTACATGCAAATGATGTAGTTTTTTTTTCCTACATTAGTTCAAACAGGCCCAACTGAAACAAGTATGCAAAATGCCCAAAAACAAATATGTCAACCAAACGTGTCATATGTGGATTTTGTCCTTCTTGCATGTATGGTCTGCTTCATTAAGTCTAACTTGGTGAGTAATTGGTTGCAAGCCTGGCTCCGAGGGATGCATGCAACCCAAACCATGCCCATGAAGAAGGTTGGGATGCATGCAACCCAAACCATGCCCATGAAGAAGGTTTTACTGCTGAGGCCAACTGACGTTTGCTTCCTGGGAAATCACAAAAGTTGTACTCCCTCCGTTTCTTTTTAGTCTGCACATAAGATTTTGTCAAAGTCAAACTTTGTAAACTTTGACCAACTTAGTAAAAATATATCAAGATTCAATGTAACACCCCAAAAATTTAACCATGATTTATTAATTAAATTTTTGCCTTGGTAAATTAAATTTTTATTTTTTGAATTTTTCTTTGATTCAGAACCCCTCTTTTCTCCTGAATTGTGAAGTTTTCACTCCAAGTAAAAACTTTTAAAATGTTGTTGGACTTGTATACCCTCTCAAGAAAACATTCTTTTATCAGTGGATTTATTTGCATGATTATTTTCCCTAAGCTTTATTTCTTTTAAAAATGATTTTTCACCAGCTTTAGAGCCTCTTTTGCACTACAACCCTTTGATAAATTTATTTTGAAAACCCACCAAAATTTGGGGATGACATATGATGTCCCTAAATCACTTTTATGCAAAAAGATCTTTTAGCATTTGGAGATTTTTAGCTCTACACCAAGTTTTCAAATCTGGTCCAGATTGCACTTTTGCACTACGACCTATTTAAATATTTTTTTAAAACTTCCACAAAAATTAGGGGAGGTCAGTAGGAGTATATAATTCAACTTTGTGCAAAAACCCATTGATATTCTTTGAAAAATTTGAGCAAACCATCCTCTTTTGCTCTCTGGTCCAGTTTGGCATTTTCTACTGCAACCCCATTTTATTTTGCTCTGTTGGCCATGAGTTTTTTCCTGATTATAGTCCTCCCTACCAAAGCCTTAAGTTCAGGAGAGTGGACCCATTGGAGTATTTTTGGTCCATGAAACTATGGCCTTTAGTTTCTTCCCAGATTTGGTTTTCACAAAAACTTGCACTAACAAGTTTTGTTTTTGACAAACTAACCTTGCCACCCTCTTTCTCATCTAAAGAGACTAGGATCTGGAGATTTTGGCCACCCCAAGAGTTGCCTAGATGCCCTGGGCATTCTGTCAAGCACCTTGTGTGCATGGTCAGTTTTGACATAGTTTCTGGTTTGCACATTGGACCAACTTGCTTTGCCTAACCAGCATGTCTAATGGCTCTACCATAGACTATAGTCCCAACCTGCTAAAGCTCATGTGATTTGGAGCCCTGTGGCATGCCTTGACATTTTGCCGAAATTGCAGCGTGCGTGCTCTGGGCGTGCCCAGAGCGCACGTTTTGCACGCGCGAGCACCGAGCCGCCGCGTCTCACTGCCGCCTCCCGGCGACCGTTCTGGTCCCTTCCCACTCGCAGCCAACACGCCTGCCCCCTCCCTCGCCGCAGAGCCGTCCCTGGAGCCCCACAGCGCCGCCGTCAGGTCGGCCGTGGCAACTAGCGACCAGCCACAGCAGGCCCCTGCCCTGGACGGCGCCGCCCAAGCCATACCCGTGCGCCAGCTGCCCTCTGGAGCAGCTCGAGCTCATCCGCAAGCTCATTTGCTAGCGCCCGTCGCCGCCACGTCGTCCTGCCTGCTACAGAACGGCGGTTCGCCGACGTCCTTATCCACCACCGTTGGAACCGACCTAATCGCGCTATAAAAGGAACCCCCGAGCTCGTCCGACCCTTAGGCGACCTCCTACCATCCCACTAGTGCCCCCACGGCCAGCAAGCGACGGTGGAAAGCCTTCTTCCTCATCTCCGATCAATTCGATCGCCGCCGCACTCCGGTCCCGTTCGTCGCAATCAAGGCCTCCCCAGCCCATCCAGTGCCACCATCCTCTTCCCCTCGGTCTTGCAGAGCCGCCCAACCCCTCAGCCTCGACCGAGAACCACCGTAGCCCAAACCCCCAAATCCTCCCGAAGCCACCTCCGCAACGGAGCTCGCCGCCGGCGACTCCCTCTGTCCCCACCAGCCTTTCGACCATCGGGAGGACCGCCCTGGACTGGCGGATCCATCCCCGCCCTCAGAACCCCGCGGGGAGCCGCCGTTCGCTGGTGTCGATCGCCGGAGCCTCGCCTCTGCTCGGACAGAGGAGGAGGGAGGCAGGGGCGACTGGTCAAACCTGACCAGTGGGCCCCATGGACCCACTGTCAGTGACCCAGCGCCGGTCCACGCTGGCGTAAGTGGAGGCGTAATCCCAGAGATTTTGAAGAAGAAGGCAACTTTCAAAAATGCACCCCACTTGCATACTCTTGAAGGCAAGCATTCTGAACTCTGGCATAATATTTTTTTGTGTGTTGTTTGATATGATTACAACACCACCTTGACATGGGGCATTCGTTATTTTATGTGATGATACGATCATACGCATGAATGCATAATGAAGATTTCTTGCTGTTGGAAATGGTTATGCTTGTGATAGCTGTCATCCTCGTGTGCCTTTCATACCTACCGGAAGGAAGCCGGGAAAGTCTCTGTCTTGGGTAGACACGAGCTTGTCCCTAGTTCCTCGTCGAGACGGTTGTGTCTGGTATGGCATGAAGGGGTATGATGAGTGGTGATTCTGTCTGTTGGTTGAAAATACATTTGTTATGCTAATCATGCAGGGAATACTTAAACCTCCTGAGTCGACTATAGATCGAGTCTTGTTCCAGTAACCCCCATACTTGTTTCGTACTACCACTTGTCCCTGCCGCAGGTAGGGTACAATTCAGTAAATTGTCAACCCCTTTTTTGGCACACACAGTACAGAGAGGCCATGGTGAAAGATACCGGCTGCATCCGGTAGGCAGGCCACCTGGTCCGGGGGCATGGGTGTTTCCGGTTGGGACCGAGAGGGGGGCACCCCTTAGTAGCGCGCGGTATAAATTTGATCCCATGCTAATCGAGGTTGTAGCCTCCCCACTTAGAGTTTTGCTTGACAGGTGTCGTGGGTGATTCCAGACACCGGTAAGTTAAGCTGGTGTGTGCGGGTCAGGTGTGTTTTCAATTAAACGACCGTAAATGGAATTAGTCCCAATGGACTAAAGGAATCTGTTACTCGTGGGTAAAGAGTACACCATCTGTAGAGGTTATATCTATTCGAATAGCCGTGTCCATGGGTAAGGACTACAGTCTGGGATGGGTCAAGTGTCGATCTTAGTGTCGGTCCTCGGAGGAGAAACTGCTAAACCAAAATATGGACCTTGACTTGTGACTTATGGTGGTTATGATTATTATTATTATGGAGTAACCCTTTTTATTATTTGAATTATTGAGTATCCCTGGGACGGTTCTACCTCCTGGATATTCACTATGATTATTTTCTTATAAGCCCTTTATGTGGTGTCGCTCAGACGCCCGACTGTGGCATGTTTGTTATTTATTTACTTTATAAGCCTTTTATGTGGTGTCGCTCAGACGCCCGACTGTGGCATGCTTGTTATTTATTTGCGTTATAAGCCCTTTATGTGGTGTCGCTCAGACGCCCGACTGTGGCATGCTTGTTATTTATTTACTTATGAGCCCTTTATGTGGTGTCGCTCAGACGCCCGACTGAGGCATGCTTTATGTTATTATCCTTTCAAGGCGTCGCTTCAGACACCCGATCAGTGCATTCTATTTCTACTTTCTAATTGCATAATCATGTTTTATATGAATAATTTGCTTACGTGCATCATGGATTTTATTTTATGACTGACGTTGTGATCATAGAATATTTCAGTGCATGATTTTCATTTGTTATGTTATACCCGTGTTCATAATGTTTGCGAGTACATTTAAAGTACTCACTGGCTTGTCCCTGGCTATTGTCTTGGCCAGATTTCTTACTTGGAGAGGAGCGTTGCGATGACAGCTCCGGAACCTAAGCAATGGGGATAGCAGCCTCGCGAAGATAGGAGTTAGCCTGGTCAGCTGTTCCTGTGGGAAATGGAGTCCCATGGCCACTGATGAACCACAAACCGCTTCCGCCATCAGCCACTATAAACCATTTGTTGTACTCATAGGCCAGAATGGTCTTGTACTACATATTTTGTATTTTGCTTAGAATTTCTGTATCAAGTTGGTGCCTTATCAGCTAACAGTAATCCTGGGGCTGGTGAGCACAAGGACCGTTTTCTGGGAAATTGATATCCCGAAAATCCGGTCCTGACATTCAACCATGCCCATGAAGAAGGTTGGGATGTATGCAACCCAAACCATGCCCATGAAGAAGGTTTTACTGCTGAGGCCAACTGACGTTTGCTTTCCGAGAAATCACAAACATTGCAATTCCTCCGTTTTTTTTAGTCTGCATATAAGATTTGGTCAAAATCAAACTTTGTTAACTTTGACTAAGTTTATAGAAAAAATTATCAAGATTCGCAATATGAAATCAATATTATTAGATGCATCATGAAATTAATTTTCATACCATATAGTAGTATTGTAGATGTTGATATGTTTTTTACAAAGTTGGTCAAACTTTATAAAGTTTGGCTTTGATCAATTTTTTTTCAAGTGTAATTTTGACCAAATCTTATATGTAGACAAAAAAAACCTAGGGGCAAGGCATAAAAGCGAAAATCGCCGAATTCGGATTCCAAGAGAAGTGTGATCCCCCTATTCCGCGGCGTTGAGATTCTCTTCATGTCGCGGCGTTGAGATTCTCGAGCTTGCCGTTGCCGGCCAGTGCAACGCTGTCTGGAGCTGATGAGCTCCGCCCGGCCAAACTCTAGCAGCCTCTTCGATAATTTCCAACCACGAAAGATACGTGGCGGCCTCGCTCTCCGACCGGGACGCGAGGCTCTCTGACAAACACACGTAGCCTGTGGCATGAGCTGATTCACCGTCGGCACCAAGAAAAATACATTCAACTTTGTCGACCTAGTACTACTACTGTTCCTAATTGATTTCCTCAACGTCGCTGTGGCTGTGTATGGTATGGTATTGCTATGGTCCCCGTTTCCCTCGAGCTGCCGTCCCTGCCGGAGCTAGTCTAGCGAGGGCCGAAATCACTATTCTGACCTTTTCAACAATCTTTCCTACAAAATGAACTCGACATAAAAGTATTTTACGATCTGACCCTTTTAACAACGCCACAGCCCGTGGCATTTCTTCTCCATATAGAAACGCCGAGGTGTCTCACGCTTCAGCTTCACATTCAAACGCCAAACTAGCTAGCGTTTTAGTTTCATATGGAAACGCCAAGTATGTTGGCGTTGCTGGCCGGGCCCAAACGCCAAAGGGCATGGCGTTTCTAGCTGACCACAATTCCTCACAACTCCTCGCATCCATGCCAGGCCATGACCACCTTCCCAAGCTCCGTCCTAAGCTCGTCCCATCCGAAATATGAGGATGGAAAGCTAGCACAAAATTCTAATTGATGCACGCGCTCCTGGCCGCATGAATGTTAGGCTAGACATAGCTAGCTTAGATACGTATACTTACATATCTATGTATTTGTATATCAGAAGGCTCACAGTTGTATATACCTGGATACCCGTTTGTATGCATATATTATATACATATGTATTCGAGTACTTGCGGCCGCCCGGCAAGCGCGTACGTATACATACACAAATATATATGTGCTTAATTAGCTACTCAACCATGCCTAATATGAATTGACTGATACAGATTTAAACTGGATACGCACACGAGAACACGTCCAGAGCTGCGAGTCGAGGCTGAGGGACCGTTTGAACCACGGGTGGCTCGAGAGCTCGGCGACGGTGAGGCGCGTGGCTGGGTTGGGGTGGAGCAGGCGGCTCATGAGGCGGCGCGTCGGCGGGAACACCACTGGGGGAGCGTGTACTCGCGGCGGTGCGCCTTCCTGCACATCTGGATGTTGGAGTCGTCGAACGGCAGGCGGCCGGTGAGTAGGACGTAGAGGATGACGCCGCAGGAGCAGGCGTTGGGCTTGACGCCATCGTGGCCCTTGCGGCGGAGCACCTCGGGGGCGGCGAAGGCGGGCGTCCCACAGGTGGTGTGCAGGCGGCCGTCGTCGCGGTGGGACTCAGGTGGTGTGCAAACCTTGAGGTTGCCGTATGCTCGTCGCGGTGGGACATTCCGCTGCTTGACGTCGCGGTGGGTGACACCCCGCACGTGGCGGTAGATGATCGCGGAGACGAGCTGGAGGAAGACGCGGCGCGCGGCGTGCTCGGGAGGGCTGGCGGGAGTTTCAGCTAGAAACGCCATGAGCTTTGGCGTATGGGCCCAGCCAGCAACGCCGCCATGCTTGGCGTTTCCATATGAAGATAAAACGCTAGCTAGCTTGGCGTTTGAATGTGGAGCTGAAGCGCGAGATACCTAGGCGTTTTTATATGGAGAAGAAACGCCACGGGCCACGGGCTGTGGCGTTGTTAAAAGGGTCAGATCGTGACTTTCATGTCGAGTTCATTTTGCGACAAAGATTGCTGAAAAGATCAGAATAGTGATTTCGGCCTCTAGCGAGAGCAGTGTCGCATAAAAGGTTAGCTCGCTCGATCATCTTGGTACCCCTGCATCTGCCTCCGCCGCTGAGGTAATTTGCTCATGGCGGGGAGCATCTGGTCCGCGCTGTTGCTCCTGCTTAACATGGCGGGTGCGCTGCTCGCCCCCTCTGCCCGCGCTCCCCAGAGCCTGCCGGCCTCCGCCGATGACGACGGGGACGTCGACTTCTTCTTCTTCCCCTTCCTGGTGCGCTACAAGAGCGGACGCGTCCAGCGCTTCGTGGGCACGGACACCGTGCCGGCCTCCGTGGACCCCGCCACCGGCGTGGCCTCCAAGGACGTGGCCATCGACGCCGCCGCGGGGCTGGCCGTCCGCCTCTACCTGCCGAGCGTCGCCAACGGCACGGGGAGCGGGCGCGGCGACAGGCTGCCGCTGGTGGTGTTCTACCACGGCGGCGGGTTCGTCACGGAGTCTGCCTTCTCGCCGACGTACCAGCGGTACCTCAACGCGCTCGCGTCCAAGGCCGGGGCGCTCGTCGTGTCCGTGGACTACCACCTCTCGCCGGAGCACCCCCTCCCGGCGGCCTACGACGACGCGTGGGCGGTGCTGAGATGGGTGCTCAGGAGCGCGCGGTCCGGGGCGGAGCCCTGGCTGTCACGCTGCGCCGACCTGACGCGGCTGCTCCTGGTCGGCGACAGCGCCGGGGGCAACATCGCGCACAACATGGCGATGCGCGCCGGCAGGGAGGGCCTGGACGGCGGCGCGGCCATCCAGGGCATAGCGCTGCTGGACCCATACTTCTGGGGGAAGCGCCCGGTGCCGTCGGAGACGCGGGACCCGGAGGAGCGGCGGTTGAACGACCGTATATGGAGCTTCGTCTGCGCGGGGAGGTACGGCGCCGACGACCCGGTGGTCAACCCGGTGGCCATGGCGAGAGACGAGTGGCAGCGGCTGGGGTGCGCGCGCGTGCTGGTGACCGTGGCGGGGCTGGACGTGCTGAGCGCGAGGGGCCGCGCGTACGTGGAGGAGCTCAGGGCGAGCGGGTGGGGCGGCGAGGTGCGGCTGTACGAGACGCCCCGCGAGAACCACGTCTACTTTCTCTTGCAGCCGGACGGCGAGAAGGCGGCGAAGGAGATGGATGCGGTGGTGGCCTTCATCAACGGCGACCGGTCGCCCGGGGGCTCGAAGCCAGAGGATTCGGCCAAATACACAAATTTCTTGGGAACCTCTCTCGCAGAAGGACCGGAGAAGAACAACATAAAAAGGAAATCCAGTTGCAAGTAAAAATGTAACAAATTTAGGGAGCATTCATGGTTAAATTCTCATTGTGTTAATTCACGTTTGGATCTATCGTTCTGGCATTCCATTGTGTTAATCCAGTTTTTTTTTTATGTAAGGCACTCCGCATTGCTTTCACTGAACACTGGAGCGGTCGTATTATTATCCCTAAATGCCCTCTTTTTCAAACTTAAGCACACCAGTGGCTCCGGGGTCGCAAGAAGAACAAACGACAAATTGAGCGGCAAAATCTTTCCAGGTTATCGACGCAGCCAGAGTTATATAGATTTGCCAGCAAAGGGCATAACAACAGATCGACTGCGATGGTACATATTACTACCCATAAAACAACATTAAGCATAGAAATTTGCAAAACGGAGGTCCAGCCAAGGAGAGTCTCTCCTCTCAAATTACTTCCGTTGGGCAGGCTGCAGAAATGCAATAATGCACTGCGTCTAGTTCTCAATTTCTAAATAGAAAATAAGATGATTTAGATTCGGATTTTATACAATGGCCACTTGCGGATGGCATCCAGAACCAGGGCAAGAACAGAACTCGGAACGCGGATAGAAGGCATCACTGCTTGAAGCGCTGCAGCGAAAAAGATTTATTCAGTCCACTGGCATTTCAAACAAGAACTACAACAACGGACCACGTAAAAGGTTTGGTTTAACTCACATCATCGGGTCCACGAGCATCCTTAAATTGCTCCGATATCTCCTCCCTCGCTTGCTTAGCTGAAGATATAGAAGCAAAAGTTGTCAGCTTTTTAGCACAAATAAGGCAATTAAAATTGAAACCTTAGTTTCAAATAATGTGATAAACAATGAAACACAAATGCGCATAAAAGTTATCTTCATACTGTATAGCATCTTCATAACAGGAAATAAACTGGACTCAATACATAAACTGCAAGCGTCGTAGGATGAAGATATATGACACATTTCCTACCGCAAACAAAATGATTTTACATATAGATCACTACAAAAATCAGTGATGCTAACGTTCAGACAAGATATTCTCAAACCAATAATCACCGAAATTGGTTAATCATTAAATGAGCGACACTCAAGCATTAAGAAATCAGTATAGTGACGCTACCTTTAGATGAGAGTTCCTCTAAAGTCCTGTTGGTCCTCACAGCAAACCTCTGGAAGGCACGGCTGCACAGTAAAAATAAACATCTTGCTCAGAACAAACAGCACCAACGCAAGTAAAAACAGAAACTAATGGATATCAAGGGAAACACATGCTGTCTAAACAAAGCAGTTAATAATGCTCCCCGGTGGTTACTCGACATCAGGGTAAATATAACAAGATGACACAAGAAAAACTCGACAAGCTCCGCCTCATCCAAAACATAGGAAACAAACTCAGATACCAGCTCATTGACATAAATCAACCACTATTTTAAAAGAAATATCAAAAAAATCATTTGCAAAGTCAGATTCAGAAGTCAATCAGCACAGATCCACTCGAAGCGGACCCTAAGACTGGGGCGACATATGAAATCATCATCCTCTTGGATATTCATTGCTGACACTAAGGCATGTTTAGTAGAATGGTTATGAGCATCAGAAGTTTAAGGCAGTTTAGCCAAATGAATAATTGGCTAAGTGCCACAGCTCGCATGAATTTGTTCACATACGTAGATATCAGCAACGTGCAAGAGAGTGATATCTAAACAAAGCAGATTAAAAAACATCTTACTCAGAAAGAACAGCGACAAGGCAGGTAAAACAGAAAAAACAGAAATCAAAAGCAACGGAAACTGTGGTATCTTAACAAAGCAGATAAAAATATTTCAAAAGGCTGCAAGAGTATGGTTCCTGAACATCAGAGTAAAATTTAACAAGACAGCACAAGAAAAACTCAACAAGCTCTGCCTCATCCAAAGCACAGGGCACAAACTCACACCCGCTAATGAGGAGCTAAGGCAATCATAATTTTAAAATCAAATATCAAAACAATTCATTTACAGAGTCAGATTCAGAAGTAAGTCAATCAGCACAGATCCACCAAAGCGGACACTAAGAATGGGGCGACAAATATGAAATCATCATCCTCTTGGAAATTCATTGCTGACATCAAATCATCATTATAGGCATCAGAAGTAGAAGGCAACTCAGCCAAAATGATCCTTGGCAAGGTGGCATAGCTCACATGGATTTGCTCACATAGCAATAGCATGCTCCCTGCAGTTTCCTTTATCAAATTAAAATAATTTAACTTGCTAGGTTATGGTTCCTCAAATGCAATTTTAATCAAAATTAAACAGGCAGACAAAGGTCGTCAGCTAGGAGCGAAAGACTATTTTGTTCAACTAAGCACAGTTTGGTCATCTCAAGTATGCATTTGTAATCATCACCCGAACTTGCAGACCATAAAAGGAACTACAAAAACAAACAGAGTTCGACCTCATTGATAATTATGCTTTCTAAATGAAGAGTTGAGACATATGCTTGTCTATTAGTTTAGGTTAATCATCGGCCAAACAAACAAGAAATGGGCAAACCAAGAAGATAATGTGATAGGAGGACTCAGAATTTGGGTAGTTGCAAGGCAAACAAATGCCACTTATGACAAATGAGACCAAATATCAATCTTAACATCATCCATGGCAATTCTGACAATTTTCTTGGAACAGTGGCAAAAAAAAAGTGTTCCTTCTCCAGAAAAGAGGTGCGGTCAAGGTCGTCAGATAGGAGCAAAATACTATTTTTTTTGTTCAAATAAGGGGGCAACAAAACCATAAATATACGTCAGGCAAAAATTAAGACATAATATACCAAAAACCTAGTGCAAATGCTCCATGTACACACAGTCCCTTAGACGTTCTTTGAATCGTGAGATCATTCCTGCAAGAATCATTACTGGTCTGCTAGAACTAATTGTTCTCATGAAAAATCAAATTGATTACCAGCTCATATAATCGTCAAACAAGAGAAAGGACACAAACACATATAGGGCAAACAGGGAATGAAGCACAACACACAAATGTAATGCGAATGTTGAATAACAACTCAGTCCCTTAGATGTTCTTTGAACTGTGCAATCATTTCCGCAAGAATCATTACAGGTCTGTAAGAACTCATCACTGTTGCCACGAATACATCATTTCAATCAAACCATCAAACAAAACGAGCCTACCAAAGAAAATAGCTATGGCAACAGAATTCAGATGACACCTCAACTCGACCCCTTTGATTTACTTCAAACTAGGGGAACCTATCTAGAGGAATCATCACAGGTCTATGATGGCCATTCCATATGAAGCAAACAAATTTGTAAAAAAACAAAATTGAACATGCAAGAAACTTGTGATACAGAGTGTATGTATGTTTTGCCTCTTGAGAAATCTATGTGCCGACTCGGTCCCTTAGATGTTCTTTGAATCAAGCGATCATGCTTGCAAGAATCATTACAGGTCTGCAAAGGCTCATGACCGTCGCGGGCGACTTGTTGGATTTGGGGGATTCTACACCAAAGTAAAAAAAAATGGCCTTTTTCCTAATAATGATTTAAACTCAAATCCCAAAAATACAAACAGACCGCACGCATACTAGAACAAATCAATACCAGTAGCACGTATGCAAGAGCCGTGCTGCACCCTGCGTCATGGCAAACCCTACGAGGGCACATGAAATGGCAAGCCCGCGATACAACGAGATGATGTGGCTTCAAGGGAGCGAGCCCGCTGGGAACCGACCGGAGAGCCGATCCTCCCAAGGACCAGATGACGAAGCGCTACCAATCCGAATGGTATCAATCAAACCAAATCAAGGACGGAACCCTCGCGAGAAGACGACGGGTAGATCTAACCTAAGTTCCAGGGAGAGGGGGGGAGGCAAGCATACTTGTTGGCGAGGCCCTCGACGAGGAACTCGTTGACGACGTAGCTCAGCGCCCTGCTGAAGATGCCGCCGCCGGCCATGGCGAAATGGTGGAGCGCGGAAACTTCGCGAAGGGGGCGGAGGCAGGCGACTGGTCAATTGGAACGGCGTTGTGATGCGACACTAGTAAGAATGGCAGTTTTAACCACATACCATCCATGCCCTCCGGTACCTCGCCCATTTCGCAGGTGGTTGAACCAGGCCTGGCCATCTGGGCCGTGCTACGCGGGCCGGGCCAAAAGAACGTGTGCAAGGGCTATATATCAGGAAGAAAGTATACTTTTCCCCCTCAAATCTGCCTCAATGGATCAAATCCCCCCTGAACTCCAAAACCGGATAAATCACCCCCTGAACTTTATAAAACCGGATAAATTTCACCCCTGAGCGGTCTTGGAAAGAATTGAAGGTGGTTTTCTTATTAAGGATGCTGACTGGACTGGTAATCACTAACTAGGCAATTAATGATGTTGACGTGACAGTGAAAGATTCGCCATGAAATCTGGTCCTTGAGCAATCCATCAATCTCCACCACGCCGTACAGGTTCAGATCAATGCTTCAAGTCCCATCATGATCTCGCCAATGCAGACGTCGCCGCTGTCGTCACTCATGGCGTTGTCTTGCTGCATCTTGTCGCCGACAACCTCCTTGAAAATCTTATCGCGCACGACAGCGGCGGGCCGGCGGCAGAGGTCGCACACTGTCAATTTTGTTGTTCATGTGAGGCGTCTAGGATTCATGTAATTTTTGTCATGCGATTTTGATCCCAAGTTCCCAACCAATTCCAAGTGCTATTACTACTTGCAGAGCCCCACTTGTTCACTGTGTAGTCATCATCGTTCCTTTCCGCCCGACACGTACGAGTTGCCAGGAAAGCAACGCTCGCCCGAGCATGGCGGGCGCAGGGGCGGGGCCGGCAAGGGGAGGGCGCGCGCGTTTGCCAAGGGCGGATGCAGGCTAGGCGTGCGGTGTGGCTGGACAGGCGCGGGCACGGCCGATCTCGGCCATGGCCTTGCCGGCCGAGCTCGAGCTTGAGCGGGGCGACGCTACGAGTGAGGGAATCGGACGAGGAAGAAGGTAAGAGGGGCGCACGCTCACCGGGGGCTCGTAGGCGAAGTTAGGGAGGTCGGGGAAGCAACAGTGGTTAGGAATTTGACGCCGACGGCTGACGAACAGAGGCAAAAAAGAAGGTCGAGAAAATTGGGAAATTTAACCCCAAACCGTTCCTTGCCGCTGCCCAGCCAGCATCATTAACGATCATTGGTAAGAAAACCACCTTCAATTCCTTTCAAAACCGCTCCGGGGTGACATTTATCCGCTTTTGCAAAGTTCGGGGGGTGATTGATCCGACTTTAGAGTTTAGGGGGAATTTGATCCATCGAGGCAGATTTGAGGGGGAAAAGTATACTTTCTTCAAAGAAAAATAGAGGGGTGAGACATGGGATGTCGAGAGGTGGACCTGTGGGTCGGGCGGACCTCCGATTCCCTCAAATCTTCCGTCGATATTGTGCGAGTTTAAGGAAATTCGGACGTCCAGGCCAGTGCACAGACATTTCATGAAATTCAGACGTTCAGGCCAGTGCACAGACTGATCGACCTTGGATCGGAGTAGGCTAGTAGATCCGGTAAACCTACCTTCTCCTGGTGCGGATGAGCTCGATCCAGCGCCGGCCATGGTGATGTGGTGATGGCAACGATGTGGACAGAGATGGCGGCGGTGGTGTGCTTCCCGTGAGCACCGCGCTTACCCTAGATCGGGAGGGAGTGTTCGGTGGGGTTTGTGGCAGCGTTCAACCTCGTGAATCGCGCCCCGGCCCCCACCTCTGTTATATAGCGTGGGTCACAGGGGGCCACCAACCATGGTTTGGTTGGGCGCCCCCGATCAGGGCGCGAGTCAGGGGCCCGTTCGACCCGTTGGGTTAGAACGGGATAGAGATCAACCTAACATTCTCCCCCTTGATCTCAACTTTACTTTTAACCTTATACTTTCTAATTTATTTGTTTCATCACATATTGATACATAGAGCATGTTTCATCGTCACATCTTAAATGCCATAGAATCATACAGCTACAACATACGTTTTGTTCAGAAACAAATTCTGTTCCTTTTGGGCCTATCCAGGAATCATAAGGCTTTCCCTTAAACCCATGCCGGCTAAGTGTTCCTTGAACACATTGGGTGGTAAGCCTTTCGTTAGCGGATCCGCAAGCATATCTTTTGTCCTTATATGCTCGAGACTTATAGTTTGATCCTGGATTTTATCTTTCACAACATAATACCTTATCTCTATTGTTTTGGCAGCATTACTCGACTTGTTGTTGTGAGCGTTAAATACCGCGGGCTGGTTGTCGCAGTACATCTTTAGTGGTTTGTGAATACAATCTACCACTTTCAAGTCGGGTATAAATTTATTTAGCCATATCGCCTGCCCCGTGGCCTCGAAGCATGCTATGAATTCTGCATACATCGTGGATGATGCAACTATCAACTGTTTGGAGTTTTTCCACGAAATAGCTCCCCCAACGAAGGTGAATACTATCCTGACATGGATTTTTTATCATCTTTGTCCCCTGCAAAATCTGCGTCTGAATACCCTTTTATCTCTAGGGAATCAGATCTCCTGTATGTTAGCATGTAGTGTCCTTCGTGCCTTACGCATAACGCAATGCTTTCTTTACCATCTTCCAGTGCTCTATGCCTGGATTCTCTTGATATCTACCGAGTACCCCGGTGATAAAGGCTAAGTCAGGGCGAGTGCACACTTGTGCATATTGTAAGCTGCCAACTGCCGAAGCATATGGTACTCCTTTCATTTGATCGATCTCGTACTGGTTTTTGGGACATTGGAATTTCTCAAAACTATCGCCCTTAACTACAGGAGCAGGTGTGGCTTTACTCGCATGCATATTATACTTTTTAAGAACCTTTTCTAAATATGCTTTCTACGATAGTCCTAAGACTCCATTGTTTCTATCTCGGTGAATTTCTATGCCCAAAACATAGGATGCTTCACCAAGATCTGTTATGTCAAAATTCGAGGATAAGAACTTCTTTGTTTCTTGTAGTAGACTAACATCACTGCTAGCAAGCAGAATGTCATCCACATACAAGATTAGGAAAATATATTTCCCATTTTTAAACTTTGCATAAATGCAGTTATCCTCAATTTTTTCTTTAAATCCAAAACTTTTAATCGTTTGATTAAACTTTAAATACCACTGCCTAGAGGCTTGCTTTAATCCATAAATGGATTTCTTCAGGCGGCATCCCATATTTTCCTTGCCCTCCATGATAAAACCCTTGGGTTGTTTCATGTAGACATTTTCCTTTAAATCTCCATTGAGAAATGACGTCTTTACATCCATTTGATGTAACTCTAAATCAAAATGAGCAACTAATGCCATTATGATTCTGAAGGAATCCTTACATGAGACTGGAGAAAATGTCTCATTGTAATCTATCCCTTCTCTTTGTGTAAATCCTTTTGCCACGAGTCGTGCTTTATACTTTTCTACATTCCCTTTAGAGTCATACTTAATTTTGTAGACCCATTTGTAGCCTACTGTCTTGGCTCCTTTAGGAATTTCCTCTAAGTCCCAGACATCCTTAGAACTCATCGATTTCATCTCGTCTTCCATTGCCTTCATCCACATCAATGAATGAAGGCTTCTCATGGCTTCTTCATATGAGGTGGGATCTTTTTCCATATGAACCATTTCTGTGTTATAAACTTTAAAGTCAGTATAAATAGATGACTTTCTTAGTCTTGTAGACCTTCTAAGGGCCTCAGTATCTGGCACATTCTATGCCTCAACTTCTGGCAATTCTTCTAAAATTTGCTGCTGCACCTCCCTTTCATGCTCAACAACGGGTTCAGTTGGCTCCTGATGGACAGGTTCCGGGTCTACCCCCATAGTTATCATGGGTGGAGTTACAACTGGTAGTGAGAAAAATGGCTCCTGAATCATCGGATTAGGTGCATGCACCCTCTTCTCCTCAAGATCAATTTTCCGAGCTACCAAGCTCCCCCTCATCATTTCGTCCTCTAAGAAGACTGCATGTCTCGTTTCTACAAACTTTGTATATCTGTCTGGGCAGTAGAAACGAAAACCCTTTGATCTGTCTGGATAGCCAATGAAGTGGCAACTCACTGTTTTGGGATCTAGCTTTGCAATGTTTGGATTAAACATTTTGGCCTCAGAAGGGCACCCCCACACCTTGAAGTGTTGTAGGGAGGGCACCCTTCCTGTCCATAGCTCGTACGGTATTTTGGGCACCGACTTACTTGGTACTCTATTGAGAATGTGAATGGCGGTTTTAAGCGCCTCCATCCATAATCCCAATGGCAAGTTGGAATAACTCATCATGGTGCGCACCATATCCATAAGTGTACGGTTGCGCCTTTCAGCTACTCCATTTTGTTGAGGATCGCCCGGCATTGAATACTGGGATACTATGCCAGTCTCCTGCAAGAACTTTGCAAAAGGGACTTGGTCATATGGAGTGTGCAGACCGTAGTACTCTCCCCCACGGTCGGACCTGACTATCTTTATTCTTTTATCATGCTGATTTTCAATTTCAGCTTTGAATATTTTAAATTTATCCAACGCTTTAGATCTTTCTTCGATTGGATAAATATATTCATAGCGAGAGTAATCATCTGTGAATGTTATGAACGAGTCATATCCATCCACACTTTTCACAGGAAATGGTCCACAAATGTCAGTGTGGATGATTTCTAGTGTGCCTGTGCTACGGATCGCACCATTTTTGATTTGTTTTATATACTTTCCTTTAATGCAATCTATGCATTGTTCTAAGTCTGAGAATTCTAATGGAGGAAGAATTTCACTCTTGACTAATCTTTCTATTCTCCCCTGGGAAATATGGACCAAGCGACAGTGCCATAATTTTGATGAGTTGAATGTTCTCTTTCTTTTCTTTTGTTCTTTATTCGACGTGGAAACATGTTCTTTCACATTGCATACAGAATAAACTTTTTCACGAAGTGATAACAAATAAAGCTCATCGTGTAGTAAAGCATCGCCCACATAAGCATTATTTAACCATATGGCACACTTGCCATGTCCAAAATAACATTCATAATTATATTTGTCCAAACAAGAAACACTAATCAAGTTTCTATGACATGATGGAACAAATAAAACATCTCTAAGTAGATGATTGAATCCGTCAGCTAACTCCAAGGAGATGTCACCGACAGCTTCAACTTCTGCTTCAACTCCGTTTGCCACTTCAATGTGTCTTTCGCTTCTTAGCGTAGCCCGCGTCGAATGGAATCCCTGTAAAGAATTTGCAACACGAACAGTTGCTCCTGAGTCAATCCACCAAGTGGATTTTGAAAACTGTGTATACAAGGATTCATTTACAAATGAAACTATATTGTTACCTCTTTTTGCCATGACTGACTTCAGCCAAGCAGCGCAGTCTTTCTTGTAATGCCCTTTCTGCTTGTAGTGGAGACAAGTGTCTTTGTCCATTGAGAAAGGTTGTTGCTGATGCTGATGCTGATAGGGGGGTTTTCCATGCTTTGAAGGAGAACTTTTGTTGTTTTGATTGTAATTCTTTTTCTTGTGATCCTTCACATAGTTGAGTAAACCACCATGTGCAGCTTTGAGTCTGTCCTCTTCTTGGACACACATTGCTATTGTCTTTTCAATGTCCCGTGTTCCAGGTGACATATTATAGTTTACAACAAAAGTTTCAAACTCCTTTGGCAGTGAAGCCATGACCAGGTGGACCAGGAGCTTTGGTTTGATCTCCAGATCCTCATCCATGGGCTTTAGCTTTGCTGCCATATTGCTCATCCTCAGGATGTGCTCTCTTATTCCATGACTACCACCTGTGTAGCGTTGTGTCACCAGTTGCTCTAACACCTGGGTGACATATATCTTTGAAGAGCCAGTGAACTAGCTCTTTATCTTTGTAAGCAACTCCCCTGCAGAAGTGCACTCTGCAATGGAGCCCACAATCACTAGTAGATAAACCACCATTAGTCCCGGTTGGTAAGGGCCTTTTGTCCCGGTTCCTGGACCGGGACAAAAGGGTTGTTACTAATGCCCTGGCCCTTTAATCCCAGTTCAATCCAGGATCGGGACAGATGGGCCTCCACGTGGCCGGTGCGCCGAGCCCACGCAGGAGGGCCTTTGGTCCCGGTTGGTGGCACCAACCGGGACCAACAGGCATCCACGCGTCAGCATTTCAGGGGCTGTGGTTTTTTAAGGGGGGGGTGGGGTTGGGGGTTTTGGGGGGTTAATTTAGGTGTTTAATATATTGTGTTAGCTAGCTAATTAATAGGGAGAAGTGTCCTCTCTTATCTCTGTGCTTGGTCGACGCTACGTACTATACATAAAGAGGCCCTCGACACGCTAGCTAGTAAGAAAATGAAGGAAGCCATTAAGTACAGAAGTTCGTCATGCATACCGAGAGAAGTGATCGATCGACCTCTCCTTCTCCGAGAGATTGGTTGAACAACAAGTTTTCGTATTATCTATCCGACGCTACTGGCTACATACATATACAATATGTAAGATCTCTTACAATCCCCTAGCAATTGAAATCAACTTCCACATAGTATTCTCCGGCTTTATTGATGACGTGGTCAAGAAAGAATCCCGCCAATTCCTCTTGAATTGCTTTCATGCGATCTTGTGGTAGGAGTTCATTCCGCATCTGCCACGTCTAATTTGAAGAAGGGGGTTAATACATATATATGAATGAAACTCAACAGAAATAATGGTGTAATAAAATGAAATTGTGAATATTATTGCTTACGCACTTCATATTGTCTTTTAGAGTAGCCCTGCTTATTTTCCAAAGTCGCGTTGTAGATGAAATCGCACATGTAGTATCCACGGTAATTATTCCATTGTTCCTGCCACAAGCACTTTACGAGAAATAGAGGTCAATCAAACTGATATTGAAGCATTATAAATGGCATTGATGAAAGTATAGCTATAGAATCAACGGGAGATGCGCGCAACTAGCTAGCCAGTAGTACTTACTTTCGGGTATGTATATCGCATCTCCTTCGGCAGTCCCGGAGCTTCTGCGGTGAACTGTTTCCAAACCCTGCAAGACAAAGAAAATAATAATTATTACTTGAGATATCAGGAATTGAACAAAAAGTTGCCGATATGGTGCGATAATGATCGATTGAACTTACTTGTTGAGCAATTTAGTCATGTCCGCATAGGTTTCGGGATCTTTTCGTCTTGAGTCTAAGACGATTACTAGTCCCTGCTCAAGCTTAATCTCCAGAAGAACATAGTGGAAGCTGCGCACACATGCATAACTTATCAATTACATTACTATAACCTCGCTCGAGTAATAAGGGAAACCGAATATGCACACGACAGTAACACTCACTTGAAGTTGTAAGGAAAGAGTATGGTATCTTTGTTTTGATTTTTGATCAACGATTGTAGCAAGTTGGCCTCGGCCTCTTCAGCGTGCTTTTTAACCTGAATTGCATCTATGATATTTGTGTTAATGAACCCAATATCATACATTTCTTGTTTTCTGCACTAGACGATCTTCAATCTGCATAATATAGTGAGGATAATTAATTATAAATACATGCAATGAAAGAGCTGAGCTATATATAGAGGCTTAATGACAGAAATAGTACTTACAGACAGTAGCAAAAGACCGTTAATTTATCGAGGGCCTTTTGATTGAAGAACTCGAAGAACTCCTCAAATGGAACAGTCAACGGATCAGTTCCAACGAGGTCATGCTCCTCTTTAATTCTCAGATACAAAGTATTCGTCCCCCCAGACTCTCTGCGGGTTTTCATGTACCAATTATGGAATCTTCGCATCATCGTTGTTAGAGATTTTTCATCTTTGACGAGAGGCTTCCCGTACTCGTATCTGTGTTCGACCACCTCCATGAAATCAAAATTTACATCGTCAGGCAGGTAATCTGCAAGATTGCTATAACCGGGCACCGTCCCCGGAGCATTAGCGACGATGTCGCCGCTAGACACATTGAGCAGGGGGCATGATTGATTTGCTTGTTCGCCGAGCTGGGCAATTTTTTTCGAAGCTGCTCGTTCTTTTGACCTTTGATGTCTGACAGTACTTCCTGACCGCTCCGCTTCGAGATATGTCTGTTCAGTAATGCGCTCATAGTTGGTTCTCAGCGGAGACTTTGGTGGTTTCCTCAGGGCATCGATAGTATGCTTTGCTTTCACCGGATCTACCTTCTCCTCCGGAGGTGGATGTCTCTTTGCTTTCAACCCTTCAAAGAAGTCCTCCACTTCAGTCCGCACGATCTTCGTGTTTTCCTCCTCGGTCCTCTCGCACGGTAACTTCTCTAGAGGATTGAGAGAAGGACCGTATTTGTATTGCCTCCCGCCTCTGGCTGTACTGCTAGACGCCGGAGCAGACGGAGCGGTTGCGGCGTCTGTCTTCTTTTGTGCTTGCTTATGAGGCGGAGGAGAAGGACTACGACGCGCCTGTAAAGGCATATTTATCCCCAAGGTGTTTTGGTGATTGATGACAATGCTTTTGCGGACTAATCGTGTGCGTTGAGTTCTTTCATAGATTCATCCTTTGGCATGAGACGATTACCTCCCCTCGGTGTTTTATTCAAGACGATGTAGCTCCTTCGTTTCTCTGTTGGTGGACTAGTTTCGTAGGAGTCACCGTACTATCAAGAGGGGATCCGCTTTGGTAAGGCTAGGGTGGGATCAACACGTACACATCCTTATCACACCCGATGTTCCTTTCCGCTTCATTGGAGCTATCTTTCCTCTCCTTGCCTGCCCTGTCCTGTCCCATCGGTAGTACCGCAGTCCTCAGCGGTAGTACCGCCAAAGCACGTCAAGCGGTAGTACCACTCCCCGAGCGGTAGTACCGCTTGCGGTCTTCGGCCGTAGTACCGCAGTGGTTCCGAGCTACTACCTCCTCGACTCGAGACCGCTGTTTTTCGTGTTGGGTTTTACGGTACTAGTAGCGGCAGTAGTGGCGGTAGTACCGCTCCAAGCGGTAGTACCGCCCATACTTCCGCGGTAGTACCGCTCTGGGTCCAGGACCCTGCAACCCTCGTCAGCGCGGCAGTATCGCTGGGAGGGAACGGTAGTACCGCTTGTGAGCGATAGTACCGCCCTGCCCAAGTGGTAGTACCGTTCTGTGCGTGGCTGTTTGGGGGGTAACGGTTGGATTGTTTTCCCCACTATATAAAGGTGTCTTCTTCCCCAAAGTTGACTCACCTCTTCCCCCAAAAGCTCCATTGTTGCTCCAAGCTCCATTTTAGCCCGATCTCTCTCCCTAGCCAATCAAACTTGTTGATTTGCTTGGGATTGGTTGAGAAGGCCCCGATCTACACTTCCACCAAGAGAAATTTGATTCCCCTACTAATCCCTAGAGGATCTTGTTACTCTTGGGTGTTTGAGCACCCTAGACGGTTGAGGTCACCTCGGAGCCATAGTCCATTGTGGTGAAGCTTCGTGGTGTTGTTGGGAGCCTCCGATTAAGTTGTGGAGATTGCCCCAACCTTGTTTGTAAAGGTTCGGTCGCCGCCTTCAAGGGCACCAATAGTGGAATCACGGCATCTCGCATTGTGTGAGGGCGTGAGGAGAATACGGTGGCCCTAGTGGCTTCTTGGGGAGCATTGTGCCTCCACACCGCTCTAACAGAGATGTACTTCCCCTAAAAGGAAGGAACTTTGGTAACACATACTCGTCTCCACCGGCTCCACTCTTGGTTATCTCGCGCCTTTACTTTTGCAAGCTTGCTTGTGTTGTTTCCCTTGCTTGCTCGTGTGCTTGTTGTTGTTGCATCATATAGGTTGTTCACCTAGTTGCATATCTAGACAACCTACTTTGATGCAAAGTTTAATTTGGTAAAGAAAAGCTAAAAATTGTTAGTTGCCTATTCACCCCCCCTCTAGTCAACTATATCGATCCTTTCAATTGGTATTAGAGCCTCGTCTCTTTATTAAGGACTTTGCCATTCGAAGAGTATGGTTGACACCGTAGACGGTGGGGAGGAGGAATACTCCGGTGTGAATCCGATCTCGTCTACGGGTAATGGGGAAACCGCGGTGTCCCGTGAGGAATTCAATGTGGCCTTGGACACATTGAAAACCTCCATGATAACCACAGTTGAAAGCATGTTTAATAAATTCTTAGAAGGACTTAAACTAACTACCTCGCCGTTGAAAGTGGGTGATCCCGCTAACAAGGTGACGGATGCTAACTCCGACAAGGGGGAAGCTAATAGTGAGAAGGGTCCTTCTACTAGTGGTAGAAATGGCACCGGCATCTTTGCCCATGTGGAACCTCCAACTTATGGAGGACCGATTCCCTCTACTCATTTAAATCATGCCGGTCCTGCTCCTAAGATTGTGAAAAATGAGGATTTTGATTCTTGGGTGTATCGCTTCAAGCGTCATTTAAATCATGTGAATACTAACCTTTGGAGAATCATTGAAGAAGGTTTCTATCCACATGACTGAAGCAACTTCACCCCGAGAGAAGTGGTGGATAATCAATTCAATGAGAGTGCTCTCTTCATCATCCAAGATGCTATCCTTCCCGAAGATCTCCCTCATCTTCGACCCCATGCCATGGCCAAAGACGCATGGCAATGCGTTGTGTCTCTCTATTGAGGAAGTGCTAGCATACAACGCTCCAACTATGAAGTGGTGCAAGATGAAGCCGATGAGTTTGCAATGAAAGAAGATGAAGAACCTCATGAGCTCTTTCAAAGAGTGACCAAACTCGCGGTCTCACTCCGAGATCATGGGAGCAAGGACACGGATGACAATTGGATCAAGCGCAAGTTCCTCAAGGCCATGATGCCCTACAACAAGGCCATGTCCTCCGTCATCCGTCAAAGATCGGACTTCCACTCCATGACCTCAAGCGAAGTGTTGGATGAGTTCTTTGGAATGAGCATCTTGGACAAGACTGCCGACAATGCGGTGCTCCGTTCTCAAAGGGCAAAGAAGCCCAATCTTGCCTTGAAGGCCAAGGTTACTGTGGAAGAAGAGGAAGAAGAGGAGGATGAGGAGAGCAACCCCGAAGATACGAAATATGATTATCATGAGCACATGGCTCTTGCTTCAAGACAATTTTGGAGCAAGAAGAATTCAAGGCCCAACTTCAACAAGAATAACTCAAGTGGTGTCAAGGACAAGCAACGAGTTAGAACTTGTTTCAACTGTGGCAACGTGAGCCATTTCGTTGCGGATTGTCCTTACGAGAAGCGGGGAGACAATGGTGGCAAGTTCATCCAAAAAGACAAAGCCAAGTCCTTCCCCAAAAAGAACAACTTCACCAAGAAGACTCCTACTCGTGGGTTGGTGGTTCAAGAAGAATACCGTGAGGATGACGATGATGATGAAGATAGAGAAGCAATGACCATGGCATCCGTTGCCATTGCCACATCTCCCCGGATGTCTCTCTTCGATTCACCCAACGAGAACATCACCGCCAAGTGCCTCATGGCTAAAGCCACCAACAAGGTAACCCCCAACATCAAAACCACCATCATTACTAATCCCCCTTTGACGGATGGCATTGATGAAAGTGAGCGGTCTAATGAAGAAGTAAATGAATTTGAGTCTTTTATGAGTAAGCTCAAGGGCAAATCCAAGAAGCACTTTGTTGCTCTCTTGGAACAACTTGGTGAAGCCAATGACATGATCGAGGCTCACGAAGAAACCATCTCTAAGATGGAAGGTCATGGTCGTGACTATGACGATGAGATATCGGATCTCTCCAATGCTCTTGAGGAAGAGTGTGGGCATCGTTTGGCTCTTGAGGAGTCACACAACGGTGACCATGCCAAGTTAAAGAAAGATCTTGATCATGCTCTTGTTGTGTCTCGTCTGCTAACTTCCGAGAAGGCTAAACTTGGGGTTGATCATGCTAGACTCAAGGAGGAGTTTGATGTATTTGACAAGGCCCACAAGGTCTTGAAGGGTGCACATGCAAACCTCAAGGAGTCTCATTCTCAACTCCAAGTTGAGCTAACCAAGGAAAAGGCCACCTTTCCTCATATGGTATTAATTGATAATGCATATGCCACTAACCCATGTTGTGAGCATGTGCATCTTGTGGAAGAGAATGCCAAATTGAAGGATCAACTTGATAAAGGCCTTGTGGCATGCATTCAAGGTGAGAAGAACCTCAACGACCTCTTGAGCAATCAAAAGGAAGTTGTGGCCAAAGAAGGAATTGGATTCGCACCCAAGTCCAAGAACAAGAAGAAGAACGACAAGACCAAACGACCTCCCCCTCTCAAGCAAACCTTTGTGAAAGAGGGAGAGGGTGCTCCTAAGGAGAAGAAGAACAATGTGAAGGGTGTTGACGTCAAAAAGGGCAACACCACCTCCCCCTCCTTCAACAAAGCCGGCGACTTTAACCCTTCTTATGTGTTGTGCCGTGCTAGTGATGGACATGTTTATGCTAAATTTGTTGGTTCTTCTTATGAGTACATTGAGTGGTCTATTTGGGTTCCTAAGACCCTTGTTACTAACATCAAAGGACCCATTACTAAATGGGTACCTAAAACCAAGCATTGATCTCTTGTAGGTATTTGCTTTGGGGAACGTAGTAGTTTCAAAAAAATTCCTACGCACACGCAAGATCATGGCGATGGCATAGCAACGAGAGGGGAGAGTATTGTCCATGTACCCTCGTAGACCGTAAGCAGAAGCGTTATGACAACGCGGTTGATGTAGTCGTACGTCTTCACGATCCGACCGATCCAAGTACCGAACGTACGGCACCTCCGAGTTCAGCACACGTTCAGCTCGATGATGATCCCCGGGTTCCGATCCAGCAAAGCGTCGGGGATGAGTTCCGTCAGCACGACGGCGTGGTGACGATGATGATGTTCTACCGGCGCAGGGCTTCGCCTAAACTCTGCGACGATATGATCGAGGTGGAATATGGTGGAGGGGGGCACCGCACACGGCTAAGGAACGATCCGTAGATCAACTTGTGTCCTAGGGTGCCCCCTGCCCCCGTATATAAAGGAGCAAGGGGGGAGGCCGGCCGGCCCTTGTGGGCGCGCCAAGGAGGAGGAGTCCTCCTCCTAGTAGGAGTAGGACTCCCTCTTTCCTACTCCTACTAGGAGGGGGAAAGGAAGGGGGAGAGGGAGAGGGAAAGAGGGGGGCGCCGCCCCCCCC